>NC_053393.1:249047181-249167181 GCF_905171765.1 Bufo bufo | reverse complement strand
ACCTGTTAGGCTACTTTCACACTTGCGCTTTCCCTTTCCGCTATTGAAATCAGTCATAGGATCTCAATAGCCGGGAAAAACGCTTCTGTTTTGTCCCGATTCATAGTCCATGGGGAAAAAACTGAACTGAACAAAACTGAATTTACCAGAATGCATTCCGTTACGTTTGGTTGCGTCCCCATCATGGGCAGAATAACGCTGCAAGCAGTGTTTTTCTGTCCGCAATGTGGTGTGGAGCAAGACGGATCCATCCTAACACACACTGTAAGTCAATGGGGACGTTTTCTGACACAATAGAAAATGGATCTGTCCCTCATTGACTTTCAATGGAGTTCATGACGGATCATTCTTCACTATGTTAAACATAATACAACCAGATCTGTTCATAACGGATGAAGGTGGTTGTATAATCAGAATGGAAGCGTTTTTGCTGATCCCTGCTGAAGCCAGCAACAACGCTGGTGTGAAAGTAGCCTTACATGTGCACTTGGCAGCTGAAGGCATCTGTGTTGGTCCCATGTTCAAATGTGCCCGCATTGCTGAGAAAAATGAGGTTTTAATATATGCAAACGAGCCTCTGCTCTCTGTGCCCTTTAGTTGACAGGGCCAGGCATTATGATGTTTTCACTACCTGGCCCTGTCAAAGTGGAGAGGTCACAGCAGTTGCAGAGAGCAGAGCCTGTAGGAGTAACGGAAACTCCCCCGTTTCTCCTAGAGGCTCATTAGCATATACAAAAACTTAATTTTTCTCAGCAATGCGAGCACATATGAACATGGGAACAACACAGATGCCTTCAGCTGTCAAGTGCACATTTAACAGGTCAGCCAGTTTCACAGCTACAAATCTGCTGACAGATGCCCTTTAACCCCTTAAGGACGTACCGGTACGCCCTATTTCCCGAATCCTTAAGGACTCAGGGCGTACCGGTACGGCCTAACTTCAAATCGCGATTGCGGCGAGGGGTTAATCGGAACAGGATGCCGGCTGAAATCATTCAGCCAGCATCCTGTAACAACGCCAGGAAGGGGTCATTTGACCCCCCCGTATTGGCGATCGCAGAAAACCGCAGATCAATTCAGACCTGCGGTTTGCTGCGTTTCCGGTCTCCGGTGACCGATGAACCGGAAAAAGACTGCGATCGGTGGCGTGATTATACACCACCAATCACAGTCCAAAGATTTGAAAAGGCGGTGCTGTCCCTGGTGCTGAATGCTGCTGTCCTGGGTGCTGATTGGTGCAGGGGAGAGAGGCGCAAGATTCAAACTTCCTGCGCTCCTTTCTCCCCTCCTCTTCCTGTTCTGCACGAGCACCCTGCAGCACCAGCTCCTGAGTCCCCCTAATCAGCATCCATCACCCTCCTGCACCCATCGCCCTCCAGGTAGGTTAGGGTCAGTGAGGGAGAGGCACCGTTAGGCAGGGAAAGAAGGGGAAAGTTAGTTAGGAAAAAAAAAACAAAAAACTTATTTTAAACTTTCTTTGTTTCAACTTTCAGACCCCAGACCCTCCCCCTGCCACTTGCCCCCCACCACCACCAGCCCCCTTACCACCACTTTTTCTTTTTCTGCGTGTGCTGACTGGCCGCCACTCTTTAGCGCCCGTCCACTGTTAGCGCATCGCCCGCCCCACTGCCGATCAGCGTTGTACCGCTGATCAGCAAGTTTGAACTTTTTATTTTTTTTCCCTAACACTTCTCCATTTTTTTCTTTTTCACTTTTTAGTACGCGAACACCCGTGCGCCCACACACACGCACATACAATAAAGGTTTACACACACGCACACACATACCCATGGCCCGTCGGATGTTCTCGGTGGAGGAGGCATACGCTCAGATTGCCTCCGACTCAGAGCCCCAGTGTGGATGACCCCACATTGCTTTTGTCATCCGCATCCTCCTCATCATCATCTGATGACTATGAGCCCCCAAGGCGGCGGAGACGCCGCCAGGCGGAGCCAGGGGCCCCACATGCTAGGGATCCTGTGGCCCACCCTAGTACGAGCCGCCCTGGGGTTCGTACTGGTTTCCCGGCCCACCGGAGCCCCCTGCCGATGAACTTAGCTGGTGTCCCCCAGTGGACTTTGAGCCCGAGATTCCGGATTTTGCTGGCAATCCAGGAATCCAGATTCCCACAGTGGGGTTTACTGAAATGGACTTTTTTAGTTTTTTTTTTCAGTAACCCATTTGTGAACCTGATGGTGGAGCAGGCGAACTTATACGCCCAACAGTTCGTTGCTTAGCACCTGGGCTCATTTTTGGCTAGACCAGGTGGCTGGACGCCGGTCAGTGCAGCCGAGATGAGGACATTTTGGGGCCTCGTGCTGCACATGGGTCTAGTGCAAAAATCCAGTGTCAGGCAATACTGGAGTGGGGACGTCCTCTACCAGACCCCACTCTACAGTATGGCCATGACACGTCCCCGTTTTGAGGCCATGCAGAAATGTCTGCATTATTCCGATAATGCAGCAGGTCCCCTCCGAGGTGATCCTGCCCATGACTCTCTGTATAAGATACGGCCGGTCATCGATCACTTCGGGGCCAAATTTGAGCAGGCCTACGTACCTGGAAGGGAGGTCGCGGTTGACGAGTCTCTCGTTGCTTTTTATACCAGCATTCCCTTGTTCAGGTCCGTTGCCGCCAGATCCACGTTCGCTTGAGGGACCGTGCGGAAAAATCAACGCGGCCTCCCTGCCTACCCCCTCCAGGTACCCATCCCCAGGGGTGAGACCCGTGCCCTTACCAGTGGAAACCTGTTGCTGGTCAGGTGTAAGGACAAGAGGGATGTCCTTATGCTCTCCACAATCCACGGTAATAGCACCACCCCCGTCTCTGTGCGAGGTACCGCGGCAACGGTCCTCAAGCCCGATTGTATCGTCGACTACAATCAGTATATGGGAGGAGTTGATCTCTCTGATCAAGTCCTCAAGCCATATAATGCCATGCGCAAAACCCGGGCATGGTACAAAAAAGTTGCGGTCTACTTGGTACAGGTTGCCTTGTACAACTCTTTTGTACTATCCCGAAACGCTGGCAGCACAGGGACATTCTTCCAATTCTTTCGGACCGGGAAAGAGCAGGCCGGAGTACCTCGGGAATTTGAGGCGCCCGGCTCGTCCCTGGCCAACACTTTCCAGGTGTGGTCCCCCATACTGGAAAGAAGGGACGAACGCAAAAAAAGTGCAGAGTGTGTCGCAGGAGGGGGATACGGAAGGACACCACCACTCAGTGCGACACGTGCCCCGATCATCCGGGCCTCTGCATTATCGATTGCTTCAGGGAGTATCACACTTCCATGGCGTACAAAATTTTTATAATCCCCAACAGTCCCCTAGAGAACATAAAAAACTATGGCTCTCAGACTTTGGAGACACGGAAACACTTTTTTTTCCCCCATAAAAATATTAGTTTTAGTGCAGGCATCCTCAAACTGCAGCACTCCAGATGTTGTAAAACTATAACTCCCAGCATGCCCAGACAACCTACAGCCATCAGCAGGGCATGGTGGGAATTGTAGTTTTACAACATCTGGAGGGCCGCAGTTTTAAGATGCCTGCTTAGTGTCTCCAAAGTCTGAGAGCCATACATATTGGGTATCGTCGCGTCCGTAAAAATAGTCTCTATAAAAAATAACATTTGACCAAACCCCTCGGATGAACAGCGTTAAAAATATAAAATAAAAACGGTGCAAAAATTTCCATTTGAATCCTTTTGTCCGGTAATAAAGCAAGGGTTAACAGCCAAACAAAACTAAATATTTAAGGCCCTAATTCTGTAGTTTGCAGAAACACCCCATATGTGGTCGTAAATGGCTATATAGCCACACGGTAGGGCATAGAATGAAGGGAACTCCATATGGTTTATGGAAGGCAGATTTTGATGGACTTTTTTTTACACCATGTCCCATTAGAAGCCCCCCCTGATGTAGCCTAGAAACTCCAAAAAAGTGACCCCATCTAAGAAACTACACCCCTCAAGGTATTCAAAAGTTACTTTACAAACTTTGTTAACCCTTTAGGTGTTCCACAAAACTAAATAGTGGATGTAGAAACAATTTTAGAATTTAAATTTTTTGTTACCTTGCCTCAAAAAAAAAAGTAATATAGAGCAACCAAAAAGTATATTTACCCCTAAAAAATGTCCCAAAACAACAACCACCTTATCCCGTAGTTTCCTAGATGGGGGTCACTATTCTGGAGTTTCTACTCTAGGGGTGCATCAGGGGGCTTGAAAGGGTACATTGTGTAAATAAACCAGTCCAGCAAAATCTGCCTTCCAAAAACCATATGGCGTTCCCCTTCTATGTCCTGCCGTTTAGCCAAATAGTAGTTTACGACCACATATGGGGTGTTTCTGCAAACCACAGAATCAGGGCAACCCATTTTGAGTTTTGTTTGGCTGTAAACCATTTTTTCCAGTAATAAAGTAAGGGTTAAAATGGAAAATTTAGAAAAAAATAGAAATTTCTAAATTGTTTCTCCATCGGCCATTAACTCTTGTGGAATACCTAAAGGGTTAACAAAGTTTGTAAACCCAGTTTTGAATACCTTGAGGGGTGTACTTTCTTAGATGGAGTCACTTTTTTAAAATTTCTATTCTAGGGGTGCAACGGGGGGCTTCAAATGGGACATGGCATAAACCAAACCAGTCCTGCAAAATCTGCCTTGCAAAACCCATATGGTGTTCCCCTCCTATGTACTCCCGTTTGGCCAAACAGTAGTTTACGACCACATATGGGGTGTTTCTGCAAACTACAGAATCAGGGCAACCCATTTTGAGTTTTGTTTGGCAGTTAACCCTTGTTTTTTTCCAGGAAAAAATGTATTATATTGGAAAATCTTCCAAAAAATCTAAATTCTTAAAATTTATGTCCATTTGCCATGAAGTCTTGTGGAAGACCTAAAGGGTTAACAAAGTTTGTAAAAACAGTTTTGAATAGGTTGAGGGGTGTAGTTCCTTAGTTGGAGTCACTTTGAGTTGGTTTCTATTATGTAAGCCTCACAAAGTGACTTCAAACCTGAACTGGTCCATGAAAAGTGGGATTTTGAAGATTTCTGAAAAATTTCTAAATTTGCTTCTAAACTTCTAAGCCTTGTAACATCCCCAAATAAAATAATATTCCCAAAATGCTACAAACATGAAGTAGACATATGGGGAATGTAAAGTCATCACAATTTTTGGGGGTATTACTATGTATTACAGAAGTAGAGAAACTGAAACTTTGAAATTTGCTTATTTTTCCAAATTTTTGGTAAATGGAATTTTTTTATGCAAAATTTTTTCACTTTTTTGACCCAATTTTAGCAGTGTCATGAAGTACAATATGTCAGATTTGCAAAAAAATGGCCAAGTCCTTAAGGTGAAACAGGGCTGAGTCCTTAAGGGGTTAAATGTAAAAAAAAAAAAAAAAAAAAAGCAATTGTGCAAGTTCCCATCACCTTCCTTGACCATTTCCTACCTAATCCTAGGAGAGGGTGATGTTCCACCAGCGTCCAGCTGTTATCATCCACACAATGACTTTTGTAAATCAGCAACTGGCAGAAGTCCCTGGCTGTCATGTCTGCTAGAATCTCCACCATTTTGCATGTCCCATCTTCACTAAAGACTTTTACAATCTGTAACAAAGGACACAATAGCTTTCAATTTTATCACAATGTATTAAAAGTGCTAACATTTTGCCTTACTGATTTCACAATGCAATGAGTAAATATCACCTCTGCAAAAATGTCAGAATCCTGTGAACTTCTATCTTTTGCTTTTTCAGTAAGCAGACACATTGTCACCCACCATACCTGCTTCTTAGGCTCGGTTCACATCATATTTTTGCCCTCCATTTAAAGGGGTTGTCAGAGTTATGAAAACAAAAAATATATAGCACTGTAAATCTAATTGTCAGCAATATAAGCCAAGCTAGTTTTAGGCAAAAAAAATATATATATTTTCTCATTTCTCTGGTTCTCTTTTGGTCTTTGTTTACCTGAAATAACAATCTATGAAGTTTTCCTCATGAATATTTGTGGGCGTCAAAAAAGATTGCCCCTGCAGAAGGAGTGAATAAAAGTTCTGCCCTGAGTGACATGTCTTACTGCTGGGATACTCAGCAGCATGTTGTATGTGTAGCAGTATGATCTCCCCCCTACCTGTTCTTTTGCAATGCTCTGCAGAACTCCCCTAGTCTGTCAGCTCTGTGTCTGCAGGATGAGGATCCTGTGTCTCTTCACTGCCTGCAGCTGCTCAGCAAAGCCTCCAGCCCCAAGTCTGCGCTGCTGATTGTAGAAGGGGTTAAACTTTCCTGAAGAATACAGTGGGAGGGAGACACAGGGCAATCAGCAGCAGCTCAGCCAGTGCAGGGGGTGGCGTAGCCAGCACAGTGACGTCAGGTGCACAGACAGACCTGCTCCCTCAGGCTTGTGCACGAATCATCATCAAAGCAGGGAGAGAAGCTGACATCAAAGGTCATGTGACCCTCAGGAGCCACTGCAGATGAAGTGAATTGTAAACCCCTTACATTTGATTAGTCAGAAACATGCAAAGAACAAAAAAAACTGACAACCCCTTTAAAATATACTATATACACACACACACACACACACAAACACACGAGCAGTATTCTCCAACTACAGTCCTCAGGGCCCACCTACTAGTCATGATTTGAGAATATCCCATAGAATGAAAACCTGTGGTAAGTATTGATGCATAGACACTAATTATATCACCTGCTCAATAAATCCTAAAACATGACTGGCAGTGGGGCCCTGAGGACTGGAGGCGAGGACCACTGTGTTCGAGGTAAAAAAGGATGCAAGAGCCAGCAGCATTTGTACGATAGCTGCCTTCTATTCATTTTTTACCTGCTCACAGTCTAAACTACAGCAGAGCGCAGTCGGTAATCCCATTCTCTTAAATGGAATGGCTCTGTCATATTCACTTGAACAGGAAGGAGCTGTCCCATTGAAGTGAATGGGATTGCTGAGATGTAATTAAACACTGCTCACCGTTGCAGTTGTGACGGCAAGCAAGTAAACAATGAAAATAAGGCAGTACAAGTGCTGTGTTCTCTTCAAAACAGCTGATCGGCAGAGGTGCGAGGAGTCCACCCCCATCCTTGCCAATCTGATATTGATGATCTACCCTAAGGCCTCATTCACACG
This sequence comes from Bufo bufo, assembly GCF_905171765.1. Lineage (NCBI taxonomy): Eukaryota > Metazoa > Chordata > Amphibia > Anura > Bufonidae > Bufo > Bufo bufo. The sequence continues at coordinate 249,160,036 of NC_053393.1, read as the reverse complement.
AGTGTGACGGATTGGCTCCGGATGCGTTCAGTGAAACTCGCACCATTTTGCAAGAAAGTTCAGTCAGTTTTGTCTGTGATTGCGTTAAGTTGCTCATTTTTTCCGTGAGGGTGCAATGCATTTTGATGCGTTTTTTATGCGCGTGATAAAAAACTGAAGGTTTACAAACCTCTCTTAGCAACCATTAGTGAAAAACACATTGCATCCGCACTTGCTTGCGGACGCAATGCGTTTTTCACTGAAGCCCCATTCACTTCTATGGGGACAGAGCTGCGTGAAAAATGCATAATATAGAACATGCTGCGTTTTTCACGCAATGCAGAACTGATGCGTGAAAAGAAACGCTCATGTACACAGACCCATTGAAATGAATGGGTCAGGATACAGTGCGGGTGCTATGCGTTCACATCACGCACTGCACCAGCACAGAAAACTCGCTCGTGTGAAAGGGGCCTAAGGGTAGGTTATCAATACAGGAAATTAGACAACCCCCTTTAACGTATACTTTTTTACAATGCAACTCTGTGGTGACTGATTCCACTGTAGGTTTTCTTTTTTAGCCGATAGATTGGTGTATACGCAAGACAAAAACATGATGTTAACCCAGTCTTAAAGGGTTTCTGTCACCAGATTTAACCCTATTAAGCTAGCTGACATTAGCGATTAACTAGCCTATTCCTACTTTTATCTATGCCCCCGTTACGCTCCGTTCTCCCACCTTTTGTCGCCTCCCTCAAAGTCCTGATTGACAGGGCCAAGCAGCGTTCGCATCTGTCTGCCAGCCCTGTGCTCTGGTGAAATTTCACGCCGTTCAGCATTTGGCGCAGGCGCGGTGAGGAAAAAACGCTCGCAGGCTGCCAGCTTCCTCATCGCGCCAGTGCCGAATACTGAAAGGCGCGAGATTTCACCAGAGCACAGGGCTGGCAGACGGATGCGAGCGCTGTCTGGCCTTCTCAATCAGGACTTTAAGGGATGCGACAAAGGTGGGAGAACAGAGCCTCTAGGAGCAGGAGCAACCCCCCCCCCCCCCCATCGCTAATGTCAGCTAGCTTAATAGGATTAAATCTGGTGACAGACAGAAACCCTTTAAATAAAAGTCTACCTTTAGAGAATAAAAAAATTATATATGTATATATGTGTATATATATATATATACACACACACACATATATATACACACATATATACACATACATGCACACACACATACTGTATGTAGAGTACTTGCTACATATCTCTCTGTATCCATCCCTCTCTCTGTATCCATCCCTCTCTCTGTATCCATCCCTCTCTCTGTATCCATCCCTCTCTCTGTATCCATCCCTCTCTCTGTATCCATCCCTCTCTCTGTATCCATCCCTCTCTCTGTATCCATCCCTCTCTCTGTATCCATCCCTCTCGTTCTGAATATTCTATATCCAATAAAAGCCGTTATTCTAGAGTACTAGATGCAATCATGTCACCTAAATAAAACAAAATGTAAAATGTGTTTGAAAGTAACGAAGAAGATGCATATTTTATAAAAGTTCTACATTTCCCCTTTAACATTTATGTATACAAGTGTACAACCTACATGCACAATTGACCCACAAACCTGAATAAAAAATGCCTTGTCACTGTCATTAATGTAGGATATAGCCATCAGGATTAGGATATGGAACATGTGCATGCACACATACATTTAAAAATGCATTTTTTTGAAATACAGAAACAAGGACATCTTAGATGGGTTGATAATTAAGATGAAGACACAGTCACAAACATTTACAGGTGAACATACAAGTGCATAAACCGTATACTGATGCAGCCATTTGGCAAAACAAACTAATGACAATACCAGTAGAAAATTATTTAATATGAAGATTCTTACCTCTACTGCATGTAAAAGGCAGCAGTCAGGAGAACAAGATGGCATGTTTAATTCTAGATTGCCTCTTGAAATAGTTTTTTTTTTTTCTTTTCTGCCTTCCAAGCCCCTCTTGCAGACTAAAAGCTGCACACTCAGGGAATACACAGTATCAACGGATTACTGTACCTGTCACGTAGCCAGTCTTACATGGTACTGTTCCTGGGAAATAGGCAGGCAACTCTTCCAGAGCTCCTCTCAAAGGGTTACACAGTCAATCTTTTAGGTAGTGAATCAAACCACATTTTGCAGACCAATCGTGGTTCTCCACTGACTGATGTAATCATTTCCCACACACTCTTGCAGACTTCCAATTTTTTTTAAGCGTTTATATGAAAAACAAAAAAAACAAAAAACACTACCCTAGAGGAAAAAAATAACTGTTTTATGACCACCCACATATGTTAATACCCAAACCCCCAAGATAATAATAAAAAAAGTTCAAAGTAGAAAAAAAGAAGAAAGGAAAAAAGGAGGCGGAGGAAGATTCTATGCCAAAAGCATGCGTGTACTCTGAATCCTCACTGCTGTGCCAAACTGCTCACACAATAGCCCTGCCTGGAAGCAGCTGATGTCATCCACATGCAACTTAAGCATCTGAACTTCTGCTCTGCTTTATAACTCTTTACTTCCCTTTCTTCACAGGTTCTCAAGATGCTGATTCACTGACTAGTTACAACGGGATTCACCCTAAACACAAGGATGGCAAAAGCACTGCAGCTCCACACCTAAACAAGAGAAAGCAGGCATCTTCATTTATTTTGGTTCATTAACCACTTATGAAACAGATTCCTGGAGGACTTCTCTAGGGACATTGTATATGAATGTGACTAGACTAGAAGGATTAGAGAAGTAATTCTGAAATGAATATTTTACAAATCAAACCATCCTGCAGAGCAGTGGGTGTACAGCTAGCCATAGAAGGACCCCATTAGGTGGCCATGTACATAACATACGCTGATGGGCAGGACGTGCCTGTAACGACTTGCTGCCCTGTGACAAATTAGTAAGGCCTTAGGTTGCCCAGTCATTTTTTTGTTCAAAATTTGGTTCCTGCCTCGAATACCTGTGGTGATAAATACTTGCCTGCTCCCAAGCTCTGTACTTCCAGTCCTAGTCTGCCGTTTTCATGGCTAGTAGTACCGCAAGTTAAAACAGGTACACTAGTGTAAAATAAAGTAAGATACATTCCCTCATCTACTTGCATGCACAAAGGCAGTCGCTCCTCTCGATTTTGAAGGACAAACACTGGGAGCGCAGGTCCTTCAGCATCAAGAGAGGAGTGACTGCCTCTGCGTGTGCAAGTGGATGAGTTGAGTAAATTTCGTTTTTCTTTCAGCACTCTGGGGGACATTATGTATACTGCCGCGGTTGGGATTTAAATAAAAAAAGCCAATGAAAATGATAAATTTTTAAAGATCTTTTAAATGAATGCTAAACGGGCCGAAAATAAATGCAAAAATCGTGAAAAATGGGCATGAAAAACTGACAGTTTCTGTTTTATATGGGCATCTTTTTTTCACAGTTCTGTGAACGTAGCCGAACAAGGCAAATTAATTGGAATGAACAGATCATTCCTGATAACTGCCTACGGCTAAAAGGGAACCTGTCACGAACATTGCATCTCATCTGTATGAGGAGATAAGAAAATTAAGTGCAGTTTGCAGAAAAAGCTGAAGTACAACTTGGAATCTATTGAAACCCATGTACATTATGGGCAGTTTCGTCAGTAATTGACAGCTAGCACTATGCAAACAAGCTCCATTCACACAACCGTATTTTTGGTCCGCATCCAACCTGCATTTTTGTGGATTGGATGCGGATGCATTCATTCAAATGGGGCAGCAAAAATACTGACAGCACACCATGTCCATTCTGCAATACTGCAAAAAAAGATAGAACATATTCTATTCTTGTCCGTTTTGGCAACAATAATAGGCATTATCAAAGAACAGCAAGGATAAACACTTCGAATATAAATGGAGTGCCAGCCACGGTAATAGACCATGAAATGAATAACTAAGGCCCCTTTCACACGGGCGAGTTTTCCACGCGGGTGCATGCAATGCGTGAGTTGAACGCATTGCACTCGCACTGAATCCGGACCCATTCATTTCTATGGGGCTGTGCACATGAGCGGTGATTTTCACGCATCACTTGTGCGTTGCATGAAAATCGCAGCATGCTCCTTTTTGTGCGTTTTCCACGCAACGCAGGCCCCATAGAAGTGAATAGGGCTGCGTGAAAATCGCGAGCAAGTGCTGATGCGGTGCGATTTTCACGCACGGTTGCTAAGAGACATTCGGGATGGGGACCCGATCATTATTATTTTCCCTTATAACATGGTTATAAGGGAAAATAATAGCATTCTGAATACAGAATGCATAGTACAATAGGGCTGGAGGGGTTTAAAAAAATAAAAATAAATCATTTAACTAACCTTAATCCACTTGTTTGCGCAGCCGGCATTTCTTCTGTCTTCTTTGAGGAATAGGACCTTTGATGACGTCACTACGTTCACATGATCCATCACCATCAAAAGGTCCTATTCCTCACAGAACAAGACAGAAGAGATGCCGGCTGCGCGAACAAGTGGATTAAGGTGAGTTAAATTATTTTTTATTTTTTTTAACCCCTCCAGCCTTATTGTACTATGCATTCTGTATTCAGAATGCTATTATTTTCCCTTATAACCATGTTATAAGGGGAAATAATACAATCTACACAACCTTGAACCCAAACCTGAACTTCTGTGAAGAAGTTTGGGTCTGGGTACCACAATCAGTTTTTTATCACTCGCGTGCAAAACGCATTGCAACCGCGTGATAAAAACGGAACGCATTTGCAGTCAAAACTGAGTGCAATTGCGTACCTACTCGCGCGGGTTTGCCGCAACGCATCCAGACCTTATCCGGACACGCTCGAGTGAAAGAGGCCTAAAAGAAAATGAGTATTACATTCACTGGTAATCCGGTTTCCTGGAAGTCTCCATTACCGCACATCCTGAGACTGACTTCCTCCTATAGGACAGGAAAAGAACAGAGGTTTAAATTCCCTCCCCTTCCCTACACCACCAGTATTTTTAACAGAAACCAGGATAAAGTAATAAATTAAAACAAAAAATAAATAAATATGGTGGGAAAATAGGTCATGGAGACTTCCAGGAAACCAAATTACCAGGGAATAATACTCATTTAGGTCCTGAATCTTCTGAGGAGGTAGGAACGACCTTTGGAGATTGGAGTCTAGCAGAATGCCCAGAAAAATTTTACGACTTTCTGGAAAGAGATTGGGCCTCTCCCAGTTCATTATCCATCCTAAATATTGAAAGTGGGATAAAACAGTATGCAGGTGATTCTGGAGAAGATCTCTGTTGTCCGCCACTATCAATAAGTCATCCACATACGGGAAAACTAGTATCCCTTTCTGTCTGAGGCTTACCACTACTTCCACCATAACCTTGGTGAAAATCCTGGGCACTGAAGAGATTCCCAAACGGGAGACCGGTAAATTGGAAATTATGAGTGTGGCCCTGTATCAGAACTGCAAACCTGAGAAGACGTCTTGACTGCGGATGGATTGGAATGTGATAATAGGCATCATTTAGATCTAAGGTGGCCATTACCGCTCCTTTCTGGATCAATTTGACTACAGACTTTACCGTCTCCAATCTTTGATGGGAGATTAATTTGTTTAGCGGTTTCAGATTTAATATAGTCCCGAACTTGCCATTCTGCTTTTTGATTATAAAGAGACCCATGCCTTCCTCCATCTGAGGAACAGGTTCTGTTGCTCTTATACTTGTGGTCAGGCAGGATTGCTGATAAGGAGCAAAAATGGTTTCTGTAAATTTTTGAGGGGGGAAGAGACTGTAGTTCTATTCGATACCCTTCTCTTAAGTCGTTTATTCAGGGTTTTGTAATGGTCTGCTCCCAGGTGTCTATACGGGTCCATTCACACGTCCGTAAATGTTTTGCAGATCCGCAAAACACTGCATTTGCAGACCGCACATCACTGGCACTTAATAGAAAATGCCTATTCTTGTCCGCAATTGCGGAGAATAGGACATATTCTATTTTTTTTCCGGGAACGGCATTGCGGACCCGGAAGTGCGGATCTGCAATTCCGGATCCGGACAGCACATCGTGTGGCCCCATAGAAATGAATGGGTCCGCAATTCCGTTCCGCAAAATGCAGAACGGAATTGCAGACGCGTGAATGGATCCTAAAAGGAGCAGAGTCTCCCTCTCAGGGAGGGCTACCCCTTGTTGGTTGCTAAAAAGAAAAATTGCTCCCTTTTCCACCTTTGCATAGCTCCATCTCCCTGTCTTTCCTTTCCCTTGTTTGTTGTCGCGTGGGTAAGGTCCGCCACGAAAAAACGTGCCCTTGGCACGAGATTTGATCCTTATTAAAACCTTTTTCCGATTTGTGGCGTTTTCTAAAATTTAATTAAGGTACGGGCCAAATACATACTGACCATAAAAGGGAAGAGATATCAATTTGTTCTTAGGCGCCATATAACCTGACCAGGCTTTTAAACAAAGTACTCTCCAAATAGTATTCGAGAGTACAAGCCGTGCAGACAGACTCAGTGCAAGCACCTGCTACAAAACTAGCCGCCATCTTTAAGGCTAGGTCTACACGACGACATTTGGTTGCACCAGTGTCGCATGACAATTTTTATAATAGTCTATGGTGTCGGACTGCGACATGCTGCGACGCGACAGTCGCAAAAAATCCATTTGAAATGGATTTTTCTGCGACTGTTGCCTCGCAGCATGTCGCAGTGCGACACCATAGACTATCATAATAAAAATTGTTGCGCGACTTATTGTTGTGCGACACATGTCGTCGTGTAGACCTAGCCTAAGAGTGGAAGGCTTCCTAAAATTTGGTCCCTGGGGGTTTTATTTATCGGATGAAGCTCTAACTGCTCCATCCATACATTTAGTGTGCGGGCTATGGATGTCACAGCAACGACTGGTTTTAATAATGCAGCTGTAACTTCTCAGGTTCTTTTTGCACTTACGGTAGCTACTTTTGCCACTAGTGCGTCAACGCTAGGAATAGATTCCCAATCGTTAAAGTCCTCCTTGTCAAATGGGTAGCGTCTTGATTCCACGGGGAATAAAAGGAACCCTTTACTGGTCTTTGCCACTCAGTTTTGATTAATTTTTGTGCATTAACAGGGACCAGAAACCCTGACCTAGGTCTCTCACCCAGCCCCCCCCAAAATCTCTTCCTGTCCCAATTTAGGTTTTTTGGGGATCTCCATTTGGATAGTTGCTCCGATAGCCTCATCAATATCATGCCGAATAAATAAGAATCTTTTGTATTCATGGTCTTCGTCTGAATCAAGGGGTTTTATATTGACCTCAGGGTCAGAAAGGTTTGTGTACACAGAATCAGAGTCTTTATCCCCATTAAGGTTCTTCTTGTAGACTGGCGGAGGAGGAGGTCTGGGGGAGGCTGGTAAATACCAAGAGGACAAGGCAGACTGAACCTCTTCTGATGTCCTCCAGAAAACCAGAGGACTCCCCTTTGACAACCTTAGCTGTACAGTCTTTACAAAGGGGCTTAGTCCCAGAAGAAGGTAACAGTTTGGAGCATAAACCACATTTCCTGGATTTTACTTTAGTAAAAGGAGGATGACTCCTTTTCTCCCTAAAACACAAGGGAGAAAAGGGTCAGCCACAACAGGGTAATACAGTACAAAGGTGGGGGGGGGGCTGAGGTCAAGCTACTCACTGCTCCCTGGATAGTGGCAGGCTCTGGTCCTGAGCCTGGCATGGTACGGGTGCTCATGTCACAAATCCCGTACACGCAGATGCCGCTTGTGCACTGAGCTGGGTAAAAATCAGTGTCAGACGCCATGTTCACACAGGTCATGCGCTCTTTATACACATGGGCCTGCGCAAGGACCTGTGACGCTGGACATGGAGTCAGGATACCTACCGCATGCGGCAGCTACCAGCAAGTAGACGCCCTACTTGCTGGTAGTGAAGTAATTTGCATATTTTAAAAGATCGGTTTTTAATGAAACGAAGCCACAGACCAAGGTAAGAGCCCTATATAGGGAATAGTCGTTCAATAAGGATTTTAACAAGCCCAAAAATGAAAAAAGAAGTCCTTTAAGATGGCTGGTATTTTGGATCTGCCTATTCCAGGGAGCCTGAGAAGCAAAGCAAATGCATTTCTTGAAGTTACATAGCTGACAGTGTTTTATGTGTTCATCTATTTTTCATCTCCTAGTTGGGATTTCTGCAGGGCATGAAATAATAGCTTGACACTTTGAGACTGAGGCTTTGCCACTGTGATAAACCAGGGAAAGTTTTGCTAAATACAGGAACAGAGAGTCTACTTTTTCCATGCAGATTCCTGTGCAGAAAAACCACAGCGCAATAAATACAGTACATTAGGCAAATCTCATGTACACTTCGCTTTTTTTCTGCCATGTGGATTTTGAAATCTGCAGCAACACGATTGGTGTCTTTGGTACAGAAACACACAGAAATCCGCATGAAAGTGTGGCATTTCTGTTTTGAAATCTGCATGTGTGTGCAGGTACCCTTAGACTACATTCACACAGTGGATTTAGACTTTGTATGCTGCGGACTCGCTCTCGGCTGTCACGGTACCTTCTGTGACAGAGGTTAGAAGATCAGATAGACTGACTGCACGTGAGGTTAACTGACAGTCTCTTGATTCTCAGTGTTGTGGTTTGGTAATGACCACACCTCTTGTTAGGTGCAGCCTGTGGTCATTACTACATTCTCTACCTAGTTTGGTCTCACACTTCATACCATGAGGTTGATATTTTCTCCTTGGATTTGGAAGAGTTGGTGTGTGGACCTCCTGTGTTCCTGCTCATCCATTTTCTATAAGAGAAGTTGTACTGCTCTTTGTATTTGGTTGTTCCCCTGTGCTTGGAGTTACTAGGCCTCAGGGAGACGCTGGTTCGATCACCTGGGAAGGAACCATTAGTCTCATTCCCTGCCACTACCTAGGGCATTTCAGGGCTCCTAGGGTCTAGGTCTGGGGTATGTATTTTCCTACCTTCAGGGTCTATACATACTGACAGGAGTCAAGGCCAGGTTTAGGGGCTTCCTAGGGAGGTGATCTTTTCCCTCTCCCTAGCCTTGAGGCCTAGTTCTGTGTACCTCCCCTCCCCTGTATTTGTGACATTGGCTCCATTGAACAGAGCTAAACCATGAGCAGACAACCGATGCAGCTTCTAGCGTCATCTGTTTGGCCACTGCGCCAAAAATGTCCCTTCTTGGCACGGCCGCAGCTTTGAACTGCCAACTGCACGAACTGCAGTGCTGCCTCCCATTGAAAACAGTCATGTGAACATCCCCTACAATGTGACATTGCATTTATCCAGAAAAGAGATATAAAGAGATATATATTATATATATATATATATATATATATATATATATATATATATATATATATATATATATATATATATATTTTTTTTTTTTTACTCAAAATGTATCTTTTTGCCTATATAGCACCAAACTTTTTAGCATTGCTGTAAAGACATTGTCATCACTATAAATCTAATCTTCCCATCTAAGTGAAGGTATGTGTCCAAAATGCTTGAGCACAATTTCAGCTCAACCTCTGCTGATTAGGTACTTGAAGGGTGGGCAGACGTTTCCAGAAATCAACTGTATTAAAGCTTCCCTTGTTAAAAACAAAACAAAAATGTTAAAAGACATATGCATACCAACTATGTAAGGCCAACTGCACACGACAGTCTGTTTTACGGTCTGTACACTGTGGACCTGCAAAATATGAATATTGGCTGTCTGCATACCTCACTTTTCTTAGCCCCCATTTTAGACATGCCTGTTCTTGTCTGCAAAACAGATACTAGGACATGTTCTGTGACTTGCAGCATGGCAGTACAGATTTAGACAGCACACGGCTGACTGTGTGTTGTACTCCTATTTGGCAATCCCATTGAAACAAATGGGTTTGCATGCAATACGCAAAAAATGCAAATCTAACTGCAGATACAGGGATTACGTATGAATAAAAAATAAAAAAATAAAAAAAATTCTAGAAGATTCCAGAAGGACAAGTGAGAGAAGGTGTTTAGGACTACTCAACACAAACCCACCATTGGCAAATATCACACAAGTGTATATAGTGGGACAAATACGCTCAGTGTGTCAGAGGTACTTCCAGTCCTGAATGCTGCTCCGATGATATGGACTCACAGTATTATAATGATTTATAATGCTGTGTGTTCCTGCCGGACTGGAATTGTAATGAATTGCACTCATATAATGCCTTCAGTACAATTCATTACAGTTCAAGTTGGGCAGGAACACACAGCATTATAAATTATAATGCAGTGGGTCCATGCCAAAGGAGCAGCATTCATCACTGGAAACACCTCTGACACACGGAGCGTATTTCTCACACTGAATACACCGGTGAGAAAAAGGCCGTGGATTAATTTTGTTGGCAAGCTGCGTTTGAGCTTTGTTTCAAGGTGTGCCTATGTACCAGCTTCCTATAAACGGAGTAAAAATGGAAAGGACTATACAAAAACTGGGAAATAATAAATAATTAGAATCACATTTAGAATGTAGTTAAGTGGGGAGTTTAATATGAAAGATATTACGCTAAAGCTGCACTGTATGTCTATGTTTTGTTAGGTGAGGAAGACAAGCCACGCACTAATCAACAAGTTGTTGAAGATCAATTGTTTTGTCGAATAGTTACTTTTTGTAACGTGTGAATTTAGCATTTGTATAGTATTTATGGTGTTATCAATGGAGGAACCTCGGGCCAAGTGTTCTGTTGTGACAGTCTTGGACTGTGATCTCAAAGCACTGTGTGGGATGAAATTCTGGTGTTGCATAATAAGGATCAACGTTCATTAGATTGTCTAGTACTTGAGTGCTTTAACAGTCAGCAATTTTGCTTGAAAGTATTCTAGTCATTCTGTAAAGCTTGTCAGGATCTGTCATTTTTCTCTTCAGAGAACATTACAATTAAAACTTTTAAAAGTACTAAACATGCCAAATGCTGTCAGCTGCATAAGCTTCATTTATTGTACTGTCATTGCTTACACCTTTGCCCTGCAGCTGAAGGGAAAAAGTAATCACATTGGCGCTCTTACATGTTATACATGGCGACCAGAATAGGAGACTATTTTTGTAGCAGTTCTTCACTTTGGCCTGTACAGGTCATTCCTTTGTTTAGATAAAGGGCATCTGTCAGCAGATTTGTACATATGTAACCAGATGACCTGCTGCATGCGGCAGCTTGTTCTCATCCAGCTTCCTCTGGATGAGATACACCATTTTAATGGCCCTCTGGCACCTCTACTGCCACTAATTTATAATATATATTTATTTATTTTATGCACTTATATAGCACTACTATATTCTGCAGCACTTTACAGACATCAGCATCCAACTGTCCCCAATGGGGCTCAGAATCTAAGGTAAAAAAAAATAAAAATAAATTATATATACACTGCTCAAAAAAATAAAGGGAACACAAAAATAACACATCCTAGATCTGAATTAATTAAATATTCTTCTGAAATACTCACTACAGGCTGATCCAACTTTGATGTAATGTCCTTAAAACAAGTCAAAATGAGGCTCAGTAGTGTGTGTGGCCTCCACGTGCCTGTATGACCTCCCTACAACGCCTGTGCATGCTCCTGATGAGGTGGTGGACGGTCTCCTGAGGGATCTCCTCCCAGACCAGGACTAAAGCATCTGCCAACTCCTGGACAGTCTGTGGTGCAACGTGACGTTGGTGGATAGAACGAGACATGATGTCCCAGATGTGCTCAATTGGATTCAGGTCTGGGGATCGGGCGGGCCAGTCCATAGCATCAATGCTTTCGTCTTGCAGGAACTGCTGACACACTCCAGCCACATGAGGTCTAGCATTGTCTTGCATTAGGAGGAACCCAGGGCAAACCGCACCAGCATATGGTCTCACAAGGGGTCTGAGGATCTCATCTTGGTACGTAATGGCAGTCAGGCTACCTCTGGCGATCACATGGAGGGCTGTGCGGCCCTCCAAAGAAATGCCACCCCACACCATTACTGACCCAATGCCAAACCGGTCATGCTGGAGGATGTTGCAGGCAGCATAACGTTATCCACCGCGTCTCCAGACTCTGTCACGTCTGTCACATGTGCTCAGTGTGAACCTGCTTTCATCTGTGAAGAGCACAGGGCGCCAGTAGCGAATTTGCCAATCTTAGTGTTCTCTGGAAAATGCCAAACGTCCTGCACGGTGTTGGGCTGTAAAGCCCAACCCCCACCTGTGGACATCGGGCCCTCATATCACCCTCATGGAGTCTATTTCTGACCGTGTGAGCAGACACATGCACATTTGTGGCCTGCTGGAGGTCATTTTGCAGGGCTCTGGCAGTGCTCCTCCTGTTCCTCCTTGCACAAAGGCGGAGGTAGCGGTCCTGCTGCTGGGTTGTTGCCCTCCTACGGCCTCCTCCACGTCTCCTGATGTACTGGCCTATCTCCTGGTAGCGCCTCCATGCTCTGGACACTACGCTGACAGACACAGCAAACCTTCTTGCCACAGCTCGAATTGATGTGCCATCCTGGATAAGCTGCACTACCTGAGCCACTTGTGTGGGTTGTAGACTCCGTCTCATGCTACCACTAGAGTGAAAGCACCGCGAGCATTCAAAAGTGACCAAAACATCAGCCAGGAAGCATAGGAACTGAGAAGTGGTCTGTGGTCACCACCTGCAGAACCACTCCTTTATTGGGGGTGTCTTGCTAATTGCCTATAATTTCCACCTGTTGTCTATTTAATTTGCACAACAGCATGTGAAATAGATTGTCACTCAGTGTTGCTTCCTAAGTGGACAGTTTGATTTCACAGAAGTGTGATTGACTTGGAGTTACATTGTGTTGTTTAAAGGGACTCTGTCACCACTTTCTAACCCCCCCTTTTAAAAGTATTGTTCTCTCCATGGCGCCCTTGTGATTACAAAGGAGTTGTTATAACATAAATTCGCCGTCTCGTTTTGATAAAAATACCTTTTATCTAACCTGTCAATCTTGTGGATAAGGTGCCCAGGGCGTTTCTGAAGGTCTGAAGCTGCCGCCCGCCGCCGTTGGTGCCCAGCTCCTCCCCTGATCCTTTCAGCGCCGCCTGAATGTAAAGAAATCCGCCTCCGGCTCTCGCTCAGTGCCCCCTCCTCCTTTTCAAAGATCCCGCGCGTGCGCACAGGCCTGTGCCTGATGCGCCCGTGCGGACATTTAGAATCAGCCTCATTGAGCGAAGTGCGCATGCGCGCACTTCGCTCCACCTCCTCATAAGACTAGCACTGCAGCCAGCCACTCAGAGCCTGCCAAGCGCTGTATGGAGCCGCAGGCTCTGAGTGGCTGGCTGCAGTGCTCGTCTTATGAGGAGGTTGAGCGAAGTGCGCGCATGCGCACTTCGCTCAATGAGGCTGATTCTAAATGTCCGCACGGGCGCATCAGGCACAGGCCTGTGCGCACGCGCGGGATCTTTGAAAAGGAGGAGGGGGCACTGAGCGAGAGCCGGAGGCGGATTTCTTTACATTTAGGCGGCGCTGAAAGGATCAGGGGAGGAGCTGGGCACCAACGGCGGCGGGCGGCAGCTTCAGACCTTCAGAAACGCCCTGGGCACCTTATCCACAAGATTGACAGGTTAGATAAAAGGTATTTTTATCAAAACGAGACGGCGAATTTATGTTATAACAACACCTTTGTAATCACAAGGGCGCCATGGAGAGAACAATACTTTTAAAAGGGGGGGTTAGAAAGTGGTGACAGAGTCCCTTTATTTTTTTGAGATAATATATACACACACACACACATACATATACACAAGAAAAACCGCAATTAGACTTACCGGTAATTCCGTTTCCTTGAATCCACCATGACGGCCCACATTGAGATTGACCCTTGACTTCTGTAGGGGCAGGAACACAGAGAGTTTAAATTCCCCCCACCCCTCCACCTCCTCAGTGCTTTACAAATTATCCGAAAGGTGGAAAAGAGTAAAAGATATTGATTCATAACCCTTAAACTCGTATTTTATATATATATATTTATATTTTTTTTTACTACATATATAATATGTGTGTTTTTTTTTTTTTGTTTTTTTTTTTGGGATGGGAATAGTACGGGGCCGTCATGGTGGATTCAAGGAAACGGAATTACCGGTAAGTCTAATTGCGGTTTTTCCATTTCATCCACCATGACGGCCCACATTGAGACGTATCAAATGACTACATGGGTGGGGATATGGCCTGTATAATCTTCCGACCAAAAAGAGACTCATTCGAGTCCGGAAGATTAAGGCGATAGTGTCTTACAAAGGTGTTTGTGCTAGCCCAGGTTGCAGCCCTACAAATCTGGTCTAGTGAGACGCCTCTTTTTTCAGCCCAAGAGGAGGCAGTGGCCCTAGTGGAGTGGGCTTTAATATTGCCGGGACTGGGCCTGCCCTGTATCCTGTAGCAACACTCGATGGTGGACTTGATCCATCTAGCTATGGAGGATTTGGCTAGCTTCTTCCCTTTATTTTTCCCAGAGAATTGAACTAGTAGATTATTGTCTATTCTAAGAGCCCCGGTAGCCTCCAGGTATTGAATTACCGTATCCTTAACGTCTAAGAGATACAAGTTATCATCAGACCCTGCAACTTCGGACCTAGTGATAGAAGGTAGAAAAATTTCCTGTTCCTGGTGGAAGGAGGAGACTACTTTAGGGAGGAAACCAGGGTCGAGCGTTAGGCGGATGTGATCATTACAAATTTGGAGATATGGTTCCCTGCAGGATAGGGCCTGAAGTTCTCCAATACGTCTTGCTGAAGTAATTGCTATCAGGAAAGCAGTTTTCAGAGAAAGGTGTTTTAAGGAGATCTCTGATAACGGTACGAACGGAGGCTTTGTTAGGCCTTCTAGGACGATGTTCAAGTCCCAAGTTGGAGCTCTAGATTTAAGGGTGGGTCTTAACCTTGAAGCTGCTCTAATAAATCTCCTGACCCATCTGTGATTGGCTAAGCTGCAGTCGTAGAAGGTACTGAGGGCTGATATTTGTACTTTCAGAGTACTAGGTCTCAGACCTAATTCCAGTCCGCTCTGGAGGAAGTCCAGAATCCTGTTTATGGGGGGAGAGGAGGTGTCCGGGCGATCAATTCCTAACCAAGAACAGTATCTTTTCCATATTTTTAAATAGATGGAAGATGTCACTTTTTTTCTACTGGCCTTGAGCGTGAGAATCACCTTATCTGACAGGCCTCTGTTCTTTAAGGTTTCGCTCTCAGGATCCAGGCTGCCAGTCTGAAGATTCCTGGGTCTGGATGCAGAAGTGGGCCCTGGACTAAGATGTCTCTCTGAAAAGGAATTTTTCCAGGGATCCTCCAGCGATAGCTGTCTTAGAGTAGAGAACCAGCTCCTCTTTGGCCACAGGGGGGCTATTAGGATGAGAGTAGTTGGTTCTCCTCGAAGCTTCTGGATGACTCGCGGTAGTAGTGGTATCGGGGGAAATGCATAAGCTAGTCTCCAACTCCACTGAATTGATAGGGCGTCTATTGCCCATGGACCGTCCTCTTGGTTTAGGGAGCAAAAGCATTCTACCTGCGTATTCTTTCTTGAAGCGAATAAGTCTACTTCCGGATGACCCCATCTTTTTGAGATCCTCTGGAAGATTTTTCGGTTCAGGGACCATTCCCCTGGATCTATTTTTTCTCTGCTCAGGTAGTCTGCTACTGTGTTTTCGCAGCCCTTTAAATGGATGGCGGAGAGCGACAAGGTGTTCTCTTCTGCCCAGGAGAAGATTCTCATTGCTACAGCACCCAGCAGGCGTGACCTTGTCCCTCCTTGGTGTCGTAGGTATGCCACAGCTGTGGTATTGTCGGATAGAATTTTTAGATGATGACCCCTCAGTAGGTCCTCTCCTTTTGTTAAAGCTTCGAGGACAGCGTACAGCTCTCTGTAATTGGAGGATCTTCTCCTTATGTCTTCTGGCCAAGCACCCTGTAGAAGGTGGTCTCCTATTTTTGCTCCCCAGCCTTCGAGACTTGCGTCTGTTATTACCTGAACGGCCGGATAGTTTCGCCACTGTAGACCTCCAAGCAGCCTTCTTCTTTCTTTCCACCAGCTTAGATCTGATTTTACGGACTGAGGAATCCATACAACTTTGTCTAGGTTTATCTGTCTTCCATCCCATACACTTAGGATCCAATTTTGGATTACCCTTGTGTGGCTTTGGCACCAGGCAACCGAGGGGATGCAGGCAGTTAGACTTCCGAGAAGACTCATGGACCGTCTGATGGAGCATCTGTGAGAACTCTGAAATATTCGGATCTTCTCTATTAATGCTACGGTTTTGTCCTGGGGGAGAAAGGTCTTTAACAGGGCTGAGTCCAGTTCTACGCCTAGGAATCTTATTCTTCTGGATGGAATCAGCGTGGATTTTTTTATATTTATGATCCAACCCAGACTTTCTAGGAACTCTGAGAATCTCCGAGTTGCAGACAGATTTTCGGCTTCTGTATTGCCAAGAATAAGGAAGTCGTCTAGGTATGGGATAATTGTTATGCCTTCCTGACGAAGATAGGCCACCATTTCCACTACCACCTTTGTGAAGACCCTGGGGGCCGAGGAGATGCCGAAAGGGAGGGCGACATACTGAAAATGGTGGATCAAGCCGTCCGGCCCTTTTAGGGAGAATCTTAAGTACTTTTGAGAAAGATGATGGATAGGGATATGGTAGTATGCGTCTTTGAGGTCGATTGACGACATAAACGCTCCTTTCTGTATTAGGGGAATAGTGGATGTGATGGTTTCCATCCTGAATTTCCTGTATAAGATGGATCTGTTTAGAGGTTTTAGGTTTATGATGGTTCGCAGGGATTGGTCTGGTTTTTTTACTAGGAAGAGGGTGGAGTAGAAGCCTTTCCTTTGTTCTAGTTGCGGGACCCTCTGAATTACCCCTAGATCTAAGAGGTCTCGGACGCCCTGCCATATTTTTGGAAGTTCTGTTTTGCTCTGGGATGAGATGCAGAATCTTCTTGGGGGGATTGAAGTGAATTCTATTTTGTAGCCTTGAGAGACTACGTTTAGAACCCAGGGATTTGAGGTGATCTGCTCCCAAGATGGAAAAAACCCCCTCAGTCTCCCCCCTACTCTGGCGTCATTGCTGTTTATTTTGTCGGTTTTGGGGATTGAGGATGAAGCCTCTCCCTCTTCCCCCTTTGGGATAGCTCCATCTGCCCGTTTTTCCTTTCCCCCTGTAGGATCTTTGCTGGGGCTGGAACTGACGAAAGGGCTTCTTTCTAGACTCCTTGTCCTCCGGAAATCCCTTTTTCTTATCCGCCGCTCCCTCTAGAATTTTATCTAGAGTGGGCCCAAAGACAAACTCCCCAGAAAATGGGATAGAACAGAGTTTGGCTTTGGATGCCTTGTCCCCTGACCATGCTTTCATCCATAATGCTCGCCTGGCTGCGTTAGAGAGAGCAGCGTCTTTGGCTGAGAAGCGGATGGATTCCGCGGAGGCATCCGCTAAGAATGCTGTGGCGGAACGAAGGAGTGGAATAGACTCCCTGATTTCTTCTCTAGGGGTCTTATTTTTTAGGTGTTCGTCCAACTCCCCCAACCATATATACATAGCCCTGGCTACTGAAGTTGCTGCAATGTTTGCTTTTACCCCAAACATTGCTGATTCCCAGGATCTTTTTAGGAGCCCTTCTGCTTTTCTGTCCATTGGATCACCCAATTGGGAAGAATCCTCAAAAGGAAGAGCGGTTTTCTTTACAACCTTCGCAACCTGTATGTCGACTTTGGGGGTCTGATTATATATTTTGCTTTCTGCTGGGTCAAAGCAGAGTCGGTTCCTGAACTCCTTGGGGACACCTAATCTCTTCTCAGGATCTGCCCACTCCTCCATTATCATTTCCCGTATATTCTCGTTTATAGGGAAGACGATGGAAGTCTTGGATCTAAGGCCGCCAAACATTTCATCTTGAACGGTCCGGGGTCTAGGGGTATCCTCGATTCCCATTGTGGACCTGACTGCTCTGAGTAAATCTTCCATCTCGTCTGTGGAGAAAAAATATTTTTTGTCCTCCTCCAAAATTTCCCCCTCGGACAAGGGGTCCTCAGCAGGAATCTGTCTGGATGTGACGGAAGCTTCCTCTACATCCTCGCCCTCAGATGAGGAGACGACCGACAGTTTGCGTTTCTTGGGAGGGTTAGGGACACTAGTAGGAACAGACATAGAGGCCAAAGAAGATTTGATTTCGTCCGTAATAAAAGTTTTCATTTCGGACAGGATATCTGGTTGCTCTTCCTTCCATATTTCAGCAGTGCAAGGCTTGCACAGCCTCTTTTTGTAATTTTCAGGTAACCTTCTTGAGCATGCACAGCACTTTGAGAGCTTTGCTTTAGTTTTAGAATCTTTGCTGCCCTGGAGGAAGCAACCAGATATACCGTATTCAGAATTGTAACAGAAGTAGAAATTTAAAAATACAATTTCCCCCCAGAGGGGACTCACTGTACTGATGGCCGAAGGGTCAGAGCCTTCCTGGCGAGGAGTAGGTGCTTCAGACATCGCGGTGCAGCAGTCAAAGGCTGATACCGCGGTCTTTTTAAATCCTGTCCCGGCGTCTGACGTCATCAAGCAGCGCCCTCGACTGATAGCGTAAGCCTGCGCCGCACCAGCTTATAGAAAAAAGGTACGTGCGCCGCCCGGCCCGCCCATAATGCGCTTCATGCGCCGCACCACTCCTGCTGCCGGTCACCTGTAAGGAAGGACGCCAAGCGCCGCGCGCGAGGCGCCTTGTGAAGCCGGCACCCCCGACTATTACCCAGAAGAGGGAAGGAAGTCTGAGGTAGGGAAGGACCGCAGGCCTCAGCATAAGCTAAGACGAGGGTCCTCGTTGCTCCAAGCTGGCCAGCCTTAGCCCCTGCCGTGGGAGGCCAGCAGGAGATTCCTGTAAAAGAATAAAGCTTGCTACCCTCCAGGAAGGAGGGCTCTCTCTACATGTTGGCCCCTGTAGGGGCAGGAAAGCACTGAGGAGGTGGAGGGGTGGGGGGAATTTAAACTCTCTATGTGTTCCTGCCCCTACAGAGGTCAAGGGTCAATCTCAATGTGGGCCGTCATGGTGGATGAAATGGAAAACTCCACAGCACTCCTGAAGATCAAGTGAAAAAAGTGCCCTTTTATTCACACGTCACAGCAACGTTTGTCCCCTCTCGGGACAAACATCGCTGTAACGTGTGAATAAAAGGGCATTTTTTCACTTTATCTTCAGGAGTTTTGTGGAGAATATTGAATATTATATATATATATATATATATATATATATATATATATATATATATAAAATTATATATCATAAAATACACAATCCTGCCCTTATACAGCATGTAAATTTATCATATGGTACCAGGGACACAATGTGACAGCAATGCCGCTTGACAGGCTTGTCACCCAGCTTTTCCAGGACCCTACAAAGCAAGCTGGTCTAGCCAAATGAAGGGATCCATCAATAAATAATGAAGCAAATCTCAGTCTGGGAAAGCAAGGTAGCATCCTCTGCAGAGAAGTAATGGAGGCCACGCTTCGTACATACATTCTGTATACACTATATCCATAAACAGAATATCAGGACAACTCAGTATATACTACTTATGGAGTTTGAACTCCAGCATACCCAGTGGCGTCGCCGGGGGGGGGTCAGAGGGGGCCACCGCCCCCCTACATCATGCTGTGCCCCCCCCCATGTGCCCCCCCAACTAAAATGCCCCCCCTAAGTGAGCCGTCGCAGTCGGGCACAGGGAGATGAGCGCTTCCATTGCGCTCATCTCCATAGTCATCTGCCTGTGCTGCGGCGGGGCAGGGGAGGAAGAGGCGTGTCCCTTCCCCTTCCTCTGATAGGCTGCCGGCCTAGTGCCTGCAGCCTATCAGAGGCCGGCACAGGCGGCGCGATTACGTCATCGTGCCGCCTGAGCCATACAGCGCGGGAAACAGTCCGGAAGAGGCCTGCATCGCATCGCTGACATGGAGGTAAGTATAAGTGTTTTTTTTTTTTTTACAATAGTTTTACAGGCATGTGATGGGGGCACTTATTACTGGCACATTATGGGGGGCACTATAGGGGCATCTACTGAGGCCCCAAAGAATGTATTTTATACGGGGGGCTCTGTACAGTAGCATTTTATACTGGGACACATTATGGTGGGTACTATGGTGAAGGGGGGAGAGGAGTACCAAGGAGTCATCTACGGGGGGCACTAAGAAGAGGTATTTTATACTTGCAAATTATGGGGGACACTGAGGGCATCTACTGTGGCACGATATATGGGGCATTTTATACTGGTACATTATGGGGGGCACTAGGAGGAAGGGGGGAGAGGAGCACTATAGGGGCATTTACTGGGGGCACTATATAGGGGTATTTTATACTGGCACATTATGGGGGACATTAGCTCAACTGGGGGCATTACAAGGGGGTATTTTTTGCAGTCACAATATAAGGCCGAATGCACACGGCCGTGTTCCATGGCCGAGAGTGGTCCGTGGTATGCCGGGCTGGATTCCTGTTCAGAGCAGGAGCGCATGGCGTCATAGCAACCAATGACGCCGTGCGCTCCTGCTCTGAACAGGAATCCAGCCCGGCATACCACGGACCGCTCTCGGCCACAGAACACGGCCGTGTGCATTCGGCCTAAGGAGAATTATTTCTACTGGGGGGGCATTATAGTGAGCTTTATTACAACCCCATGGTATGACCCCCTAGTAGTAGCACCAGCCTCTCCCTGCTCTGCTATCCCTCTGCCCCTTCTCCAAATCCTTATTATGAAATCTTTCTCATTAGGATAAAAAACATCAGCTCCGCCGAGCCCCCGACCAAAGTGGTGACGTGGCGTCCGAGATCCCCAAGGGCCAAGCCAAGTAATTGTAAGTTTTCATGTGAAATATGTTTATGTTATACACATATAGCATACACTGTGCCACACAATGTACAGTATACCTCTACACTGTGTAGTCTGTTCTATAAGCACCCTTGTTCTGTGGCGGCGGACAGAAAATAATCTGGAAGTGCCCCTCCCGAGACCAGGCTCTGGATCCGCCACAGGTCTGGACGCTCACAGGAGTGTACATTTCTTCTAAACTGTAATCCGTAACCTCTGACTTGCAGAAATCAGCGCTCGCTCTGTAACAACTAACAGGCAGTGCCTGTAGGCTGTAGCCAGGCCCTGTTACCGAAGCTAGCCGAGTGGTGTAAGGTTAAGGTACTAGTAGAGATGAGCGGCCGCTGAATCCTGATTTAAAGTTACTGCAGGATATGGAATACAGTTTAGAAATGTCAAATGTACACTCCTGTGAGCGCGGGGAGGGGGATCTGTGGATGACTGTGTTATAGGGAGGGGGATCTGTGGATGACCGTGTTATAGGGAGGGGGATCTGTGGATGACCGTGTTATAGGGAGGGGGATCTGTGGATGACCCTGTTATAGGGAGGGGGATCTGTGGATGACCCTGTTATAGGGAGGGGGATCTGTGGATGACCCTGTTATAGGGAGGGGGATCTGTGGATGACCCTGTTATAGGGAGGGGGATCTGTGGATGACACTGTTATAGGGAGGGGGATCTGTGGATGACACTGTTATAGGGAGGGGGATCTGAGGATGACACTGTTATAGGGAGGGGGATCTGTGGATGACCCTGTTATAGGGAGGGGGATCTGTGGATGACCCTGTTATAGGGAGGGGGATCTGTGGATGACCCTGTTATAGGGAGGGGGATCTGTGGATGACCCTGTTATAGGGAGGGGGATCTGTGGATGACACTGTTATAGGGAGGGGGAAATGGGGGTGACACTGTCATGGGGTGGATCTGTGGATGACACATATAGCATAAGATGCTATATACGGTATGTGTCATCCACAAATCCCCCCCATAGCAGTCATCCACAGATCCCCCTCCCTATAAAAGTGTCACCCACAGGCAACTAGGACATGTTGAAATCTGAGTGATTGTTTAAAAAAAACACAGACAGCAGGACTTTTCTTCCCTGTTGCGGTTTTAGGTATTGGGTAAAGCATCGCAGCATTTCTAAGCGTACTTGTGTAAATGTATCGTTGTTATAGCTGCCCCCCCTACTTTTGTCCTGGCCCCCAGTGTACCCCCCAAAATTTGAAAGCTAGAGACGCCACTGAGCATACCTCCACATGCTACCCTGCTTTTCAAAGATGCTGAAAGGCAAGTCTGCACAATTAAGCAGTGAATGGGGGAATAGGCAGAATAGCTACTCAGCTGTATGTTCTATGGCTGGTATTATGTATACATGTTACGGTTACCAAATCTATTTTGCATTAAGATACTTTCAAACAAAATGGCAATGTTCACTGTGCAGACAAAAATTATCCAGGCTAAGCTCAGCCCTCTCCTCCTAAATTTCCTGACTCTTGTGCACTAGCATCACTGGGGGAGAGGGAGGGAAAAGAAGAAATGGTTGCAGCCTCAGAACAATGCACTGCTTTTCAAAGTGACAAGTGACATCTGATGAAACAAGCAAGTATAGACACGTAAGGAGAGTGTTAGGGCTCTTTCACATGAGGGGATGCCATGCGGGTAATCTGCTGCGTGAGAGCCCCGTTCCAGACAGCAGAGACACAGAGCATCTACATTTTCGGCAAATTTTTGATTTAAAATAAATAAATAAAATGAAGGTAAAACATTAACCTAAATTTACTAAAATCACACAAGTACAATACGTCATGAAAAAAAATATCTGAGTTGCTTGGAGAAGTAAAAATTAAACTACATTTTTTGCCACCATTACAAGGACAAGTTTTAGATTGCTATTTTAGTGAAGTAATAAGGAGTCACAACATTACCTAAAAGGGGTTGTCAGAGTATATATAAAAACTCAGGCAATCCCCGTAAATGGCCAAAAATAAATGAATGGATACTCTCCCGTTCTGCCCTGCTTCTTACTGCACACTGAGCTCCGGTCCTCACTGCTAGTCTTTGTTTTCCTTGCTGCAGCAGTGACATTCTGTACACATAGGTCACAGTTTCAGCTAATCACTGGCTTTAGCAGAGACATCCCATGCACTGTCCATCTTTCAATTATGGTTGCTGCAATCATTTAGTTTGTCTTACGTGCATGACAAACTAATGCAATCTGGACAGAAATAAAAACACACTGAAAACAGTCGCAGGTAAACTGATTGGCTGCATCAGTGATTTGTGTGCACGGAACATCACCAATGCAGCCAGGAAGATGACATAAAAAATGGATATGCACCAATTGTTTGAGCCTTCCATTACTTATTTTAGGCCAATAAAAGGGGTTGCCCAAGTTTTTATTTAATTCCGACAACCCCTTTAAACCAGATTTCAGCAGTCTGTTACTTACTTGGGTTTATGCACTGGCTTTAAAGAACTTTCATGTTACAGTGCCCATGCACATTTGCATCCTGTGCTGCCGTCTGCAATACAAAAGCAGTGGCTTGTGCGCCCACCATTTGCGGATGCGGACCCAGTCACATGAATGGGTCCGCTATCCACATTCATTCCGCACTGCAAAAAATAGAACATGTTCTATTTTTTTTTACGGTGCGGAGGCACAGACTGAAATCCCATCCACACCGTATCTTGTGGACCCATTCAAGTGAATAGGTCCAAATCCGTGATACAGAGCGCACACAGCTGGTTTCCGTATGTTGCGGACCACAATACGAGCACGGGCTAGGGCTGGGCGATATACCGGTATCACAATATACCGCGGTATTAAAAAAACGGCGATATGGCGATATCGCTGTTTCCTAATAACCGCGGTATTTTGTGACGCTGACCGCTTCTAAATCTGCATCCGCGGCCGCCCACACCAGCATGAACAGATACTGGACATTTGCAGAGTACTTGTACTCGTGCAAATGTCCCCGATACCACTGCAGATACCTGCTGGCCGCTTGCGGCGGCGCTCTTAGCAGTTCGGCATGGGGGAAGGAATTCTGTGACTCGCATTCCCGGCACCCGACCTCTGAGAGGACGCTGTGATCCGCGCAATTAATCCCTCAGGTGTGGCACCTAAGGGGTTAATTGTGCAGATCACAGCGTCCTCTCAGAGGTCGGGTGCCGGGAATGTTCTTCAGTCTCTAAATGTTAGTGGGCAGTGAGCAGCATTATACTCACGTGCGCAGTGGCCGCCGGGCGCTCCTTCTCATAGGTCTGTGCGGCGCATTGCTAATGCTATAAGCATTAGCAATGCGCCGCACAGACAGAAGAAGGAGCAACCGGCGGCCACGGCGCACGTGAGTATAATGCTGCTCACTAACATACCATAGCAGCCAGGACTTCAGTAGCGTCCTGGCTGCCATGGTAACCGATCGGAGCCCCAGCATTAAACTGCTGGGACTCCGATCGGAACTGCCCACTACCACCAATGATTAATACTGGGGAGGGAGGGCACTGCCCACTGTCACCAATGATGGGGGGGGGGGGGGGGGGGAGAGACCCTGTGGCCACTGCCACCAATGATTAATACTAGGGTGGGGGGGGAATTGAGTTACCAGAGGGGGCTGATAAGAGGGAGAGGCTGATCAGAGGCTGGGGGGCACATGAGAGACTGATCAGAGGCTGGGGGGCCCATGAGAGGCAGGGGGGTTGATCAGAGGCTGGGGGGGGATGATCAGAGGCTGGGGGGAGATGATCAGAGGCTGGGGGGGCTGAATTAACCCTGTAATGTTTTTGTTGTTACTAGAAGTCAATTGACTAGTTACAGATACCCGAAATGGTGAAAAATGACAAAAGTATAACAATTAACGTCTCCTTGTGGCTGCCCCCATACAGTATAACGTCTCCTTGTGGCTGTTCCCATACAGTGTAACGTCTCCTTGTGGCTGTTCCCATACAGTGTAACGTCTCCTTGTGGCCACCCCATACAGTGTAACGTCTCCTTGTGGCTGCCCCCATACAGTATAACGTCTCCTTGTGGCTGCCCCATACAGTGTAACGTCTCCTTGTTGCTGCCCCCATACAGTATAATGTCTCCTTGTGGCTGCCCCCATACAGTGTAACTTCTCCTTGTGGCCCCAAGTGTTTTTTCTTCTAAATGGGCATTTATCGCAATATATATCGTTATTGCGATAAATTTCTTAATATCGTTATCGTGGGAATATTTTTGATATCGTCCAACTCTAGCACGGGCTGCACATGTTCGTGTGCATGAGCCCTAATACATACAGAGAAAACTGACAATCATAAATCAGACTCTTTGCTACAGCTGGTCGGTCACATGATGTAGAGTAAAAACATGCATGCTCTTAAAAAGACCACTACATAAACCAGATCAAGTAATAGAACACCGAAATCAGGATGTCTGTTACTACACTATGGTGTCCTCCGTGAGGCAGGTTCCTTTAACACTTCCAGTATACGGCGGTGCTCAGCATCACAACCTTTATTATATGTTGCACTCAGATCAGGCACAACTTTCCTAGTGTTGGATTTCTTTTAAAACGTGCATTAGTAGAATTGTCCTACTAGAGTCATGTAACATGCCAGGTTCATCATCTTTCACTCTGATCTCCAAAATGAAAACATCCAAGCTGCTGTGTACACTGTAGCACATTAAAAGGCTTTTAAAGCACGATGTCCTGTTATGTTAACGGCCTATGTTCAGGACAGGTTATTAAAAGCCAAAATCAGTGGTGGCCCACATGCCGCACCTCTACCAATCAGCTGTGGACTGAGCTGAGAGCAGAATGCCCTGTCCACTGTGTAGTGAATTGGAGCTGAGCTGCATCATGCTGTACTAGAGATGGTGCCAAAGAAATGGCTCATGTCTGATGTCACCCATTGCTCTGCAGCTGCATCTCACCATAATAGTCATGCTGAGACCTCCTTAATCATGTTAGCTGCTTTCTCCTGCATTTGGCGGAGAAAGAATTGCATGAAAGGTAGCAGACAGCAGTATTATCTGCACTCAGAGCAGGAAGTCTGTACTGTACAACTTCAGGCAATAGCCTCCGGGCACCAAGTGATGCCAGGGAAATGGATGGTTTACAGCCCAGTAACAGGCAGCTGTAATTGATATTTTGTGACATTACAGACCTATAGCACACAGTGCACTTTGGAAACTTGCATTTAGAGGTCAAGCATTAGAATCTAAAGAGGAAAAGTCACTAGCCAATTAGTACCCATACACTACTGTAAAATGGGCCAAACCCGCGACTGTCCAACTATCATATACATGTGAGCGTGCCAACTCTCACCAGGTGCATACATTATGGAAAGTAGGATCAGGCTGCTCAGCTGTTAGCACGTAGCAGTAGTTAAATTACTGCTTCTAGAAAAATCCAGCAGAGCCCCTAATGAATATACATGAAAAGGCTTTTTAAATAAAGGGAGTCTGTCAGCAGCGACCTCCCTGTTAAACAGAGGACATAAATAGATTTTATTTAGGTAACCTAAACACAGGAAATATACATGTTTTCCAAACAGGCAAAATGAGCCATCTGGTGCAACAAGGGTGTCACCATGGCTTTCACCACACCAATGCAACGCGCCTTTCAGCCCTCAGTCCCTACTTTGATTGACAGGGCCAGGCGGTGGCGTCGTAGTCTTGCCTGTGCATCCTGTTATCAGCGCATGCACAAAACCAGGCCAGGAAATATTACAATGCCACTGTCTGGATCTATCAAAGCAATGAGGGGAAGATGAAAGGAGCAGAGCTTTGGTGTAACAAGATCAGGAGTGACACCCTTGTTGCACCAAATGACTCACTTTGCATATCTGGAAAAGGCTCATATTTCAGGGACCCCGCCCCCTTCAGGAAGCAGAAAAGCATAACCTACCATAACTATGCCCTTTAGTTTCAGGTTGCTTGTGACAGACGTTAAAATTTAAAGAGGATAACTAAGTCATATGAATAAAAGATCCTCACATACTGCACAATTTACAAGATCGTAAAAATAATGGGTCTAATCAAAAAGAAATTATTATGAGGACAGATAGTTAGAAAGTAAATTTCATTCCTTGAACTCTTCATAAATATTTCCATCTGCAAAAAAATTATGAAAGGGAAAGAAAAAAAAAGAAAAAAAAAAAAAAGAAGTTCCTTTCTTCCAGAAATTCTTGCCAGAGAATAATTTTGTGGCAATTAGGGTACTGTACGTCCCAATTTCATGCACCAAGATTTTCAACACAAGAATGACCTAAGCACCTTTATTGTCTATTTAAACTGAGCCCAAGGACACAAAGCAATGGCACAGGAGGATTTTCCAGAAAAATGTAGGTCAGTGCAGCCACCCAGGATGGATTTCTATGTGGGTAGGACTGGCATGATAAAAGTCAGGTGAATTTCTTGCCAATTTTTCCAAAAAGTGTCACTATGTATTAGCTAGGACACGTCTGGATAAAATCTGCCCCAGAGTTATGTAACGCTTTACAAATAAATTTGTGCACAGTGCAAAAGGCCTTATATTACTGAACAGATTTCCCGATTCTTCTAGAAATGCGCAGTTCTATTACCAATATTTTCTATATGTCTATTAGCAACAAATATCAAACAGGTTTGCTGAAATGTTGCCAGTAGATCTCTACATGCTAAGCAACAGTCTAGAGATTATTATGCATGATACCCCTAAACGAGGGGAGGTAGTGCGCTACTGTGCGGACCCTCCACACACGTTCTCCCCATACATATGCTAACACGTATAGACTATTATCCAAACACCAAGAG
This sequence comes from Bufo bufo, assembly GCF_905171765.1. NCBI lineage: Eukaryota > Metazoa > Chordata > Amphibia > Anura > Bufonidae > Bufo > Bufo bufo. The sequence continues at coordinate 249,132,388 of NC_053393.1, read as the reverse complement.
GGTTGTTTTTTTTTTTAAGGAAATCTGTCACTAGTTTTTCTGCTAAAGGCAGCATAAATTACTGAGATACCATGATAAAACCGCTAGGTCTCCCCAAACCTTAACTGCTGATTGCTATAGGATAAATCAGCATTGGAGGCAGGGAAATCAGGGACCTCAAATATCAGGACTCATTGGACCGTGCCGTGTACTAAACAGCCCTAGGTGTGGAACTGTTCACTACAAGATTTTAGCAAAATGTTTGGGTCAATTAAAGAATGTGACGCAGCGTTTTGCTAAAGGGATCTGTCACAACTTTATGCCTTCGTTAACGCACAAAAAAATAAAAAAAAATAAAAAAAATAAAAAAAAAGAAGCTAGTGACAGATTTTCTTTACGCCCTAGGCTACTTTCACACTCGCGTTTGGTGCGGATTTGTCATGGATCTGCACAAACACATCCGTTCAGAATGGATCAGTCTTGACCACCATTGAAATGGAGGACGGATCCATTTTCTATTGTGCCAGATTGTGTCATAGAAAACGGATCCGTCCCCACTGACTTACATTGTGTGTAGAAAAGGGTCGGCACTGCTGGAATATATGCGGTGCACGAGTCGATGGAGAGGCGTCCCAAAACTTACAATAAGGAAGAAAAGACCGGCACTCGCGATGATTATTCAATGATGCATTTATTCAGTCACATATTAGAGAACATAGTGACGCGTTTTAGCACACACACGTGCTTTCTTCAGACTATATAATGAACTCCTATCTCATCTCTTATATACACAGAAAGAAGGAGGAGTAACGAAACAAAGGGAAATGACATCATACTGTGTAACTCCGCCCACGTGGGAGCCGACAGGTGAGACAATGAAAGATGCAATAAACCATAGAAATAAATATAAACACATTGATATAGCAGTGAAAAAATTTGGAAAGATTCAGGAATCAAGTCCGCTGAAAAAAAGACAAATATAATATAAATATTTTATAATGGAAATTATACAACCAAGAACTAGGTGAAACTAGAGATATTATATTCGCGATTGAGCCCCTTTGGATCCACCGTTTGTAACCGGTGGATCCAATAAGCCTCACGCTTTAGAAGCAAACTGTTCCCATCACCGCCTCGGCGAGGTAATGATACGCTTTCAATAACTTAAAACCGTAACTGCGATATCGCATGGCGTTTCTCGTGAAAATGATGTGGTAGGGGTAACAACAAATTCTCAGTGCGGATGGTGGACTTATGCTTGCTTAATCTATCTTTTATCCGCATTGAGGTTTCCCCTACATAGACTAAGCCGCAGGGACATTTCAGAATATATATGACATTTTTGCCATCACATGTGAACATGCCTTTAATTGGGATTTGTTCACCAGAATGAGGGGGAGTCAAAGTAGAGCCTCTAATGACGCTCGAGCAGTTGTTACATTTTAAACACGGAAATGTGCCCTGACGCGGGGTAGCCAGTGTAGTTTGTCTAACAATAGGTTTGTTAGTACCTACAGTTGTGTTCAAAATTATTCAACCACCAATGAAATTGAGTGTTTTGGCCAGTTTGACATTGATTTTGATCATTTCAGTCATCTTGTTTACAATTAAATCAAAGAAGCACTTGTAAGTCAGACAAATATAACATAACATTTATAATGAAATAACCACAAATGTCTTTTCTGTGCTCACATCATTATCAGTTTTATTCAACCCCCAAGTGACATTCAATCTTAGTACAACATCCTTTTCCAGTTATAACAGCTTTTTAACGTGAAGCATAGCTTGACACAAGTGTCTTGCAGCGATCTACGGGTATCTTCGCCCATTCTTCATGGGCAAAAGCCTCCAGTTCAGTCACATTCTTAGGCTTGCGCGCTGCAACTGCTTTAAGTCCCACCAGAGGTTCTCAATCGGATTTAAGTCTGGTGACTGCGATGGCCACTTCAAAATGTTCCAGCCTTTAATCTGCAACCATGCTCTAGTGGACTTGGAGGTATGCTTGGGATCATTGTCCTGTTGAAAGGTCCAACGTCTCCCAAGCCTCAGGTTTGTGATGGACTGCATCACATTTTCATCCAATATCTCCTGGTACTGAAGAGAATTCATGGTACCTTGCACACGCTGAAGGTTCCCTGTACCTGTAGAAGCAAAACAGCCCCAAAGCATGATTGACCCCCCCACCATGCTTCACAGTAGGCAAGGTGTTCTTTTCTTCATAGGCCTTGTTATTCCTCCTCCAAACATAGCGTTGATCCATGGGCCCAAACAGTTCTAATTTTGTTTCATCAGTCCACAGAACACTATCCCAAAACTTTTGTGGTTTGTCCACATGACTTTTGGCATACTGCAGTCGACTCTTATTCTTTGGAGACAGCAAGGGGGTGCGCCTGGGAGTTCTGGCATGGAGGCCTTCATTATGCAGTGTGCGCCTTATTGTCTGAGCTGAAACTTCAGTACCCACATCTGACAAATCTTTTTTCAGTTTCTCAGCAGTTACACAGGGACTTTTCTCCACTTTGCGCTTCAGGTAGCGCACAGCAGTCGAAGTCAGCATCTTCTTTCTGCCACGACCAGGTAGCGTTTCAACAGTGCCCTTTGCCTTGAATTCGCGAATGATGCTTCCTATGGTGTCTCTTGGTATGTTTAACATCTTTGCAATCTTCTTATAGCCATTGCCCTTCCTGTGAAGAGAAATCACCTCTCTCGTCTTCCTGGACCATTCCCTTGACTTCACCATGTTTGTAAACACACCAGTAAATGTCTAGAAGGAGCTGAGTATCACAGTCCTTTTAAATCTGCCTAATTGGTGCTTATTATGCTTGATTGCTGCTCCTTGACATCCACAGGTGTTTTCAATACCTGATCGAAAACACTTGAATGAACCTCTGTTCTTAAGAGTGGTAGTCTTTAAGGGTTTGAATAATTGTGTCAATGAAGAAATCACAAAAAAAACATTTAATACTGTATTACAAAAACAATTGATATCATTTTAGTTGCATTTGGTTCTTTAAAAAGTCCTTGTAAGATTTCATTCTGAACACAATTACAAATGTACACTAAATTCCCTAAAACCCTTTACAGCATTGGGGGTTGAATAATTTTGAACACAACTGTATGTCTGCTCTAATAATTTTGTCACTAATGTTATCTGCTCTTTTAAAGCACATCACTGGAGGATTTTGGAAAATCTCTATTTGAGGATATGATCTGGACATAATATGTCGGCGGTGATAGGAACAGTTTGCTTCTAAAGCGTGAGGTTTAAACCACCTCGTATTCCACTAGTAGTGAAGTATCATTCTTGGACATACAAAATGAGGGGCATAATTAACAAGCACTGGCATATTATGTCCAGATCATATCCTCAAATAGAGATATTCCAAAATCCTCCAATGATAGAAACATAGAATGTGTCGGCAGATAAGAACCATTTGGCCCATCTAGTCTGCCCAATATACTGAATACTATGGATAGCCCCCGGCCCTTATCTTATATGAAGGATGGCCTTATGCCTATCCCATGCATGCTTAAACCCCTTCACTGTATTTGCAGCTACCACTTCTGCAGGAAGGCTATTCCATGCATCCAGTACTCTCTCAGTAAAGTAATACTTCCTTATATTACTTTTAAACCTTTGCCCCTCTAATTTAAAACTGTGTCCTCTTGTGGTAGTTTTTCTTCTTTTAAATATGCTCTCTTCCTTTACCGAGTTGATTCCCTTTATGTATTTAAAAGTTTCTATCATATCCCCTCTGTCTCTTCTTTCTTCCAAGCTTTACATATTAAGGTCCTTTAACCTTTCCTGGTAAGTTTTATCCTGCAATCCATGTACTAGTTTAGTAGCTCTTCTCTGAACTCTCTCTAGAGTATCTATATCCTTCTGGAGATATGGCCTCCAGTACTGCGCACAATACTCCAAGTGAGGTCTCACCAGTGTTCTGTACAGCGGCATAAGCACTTCACTCTTTCTACTGCTTATACCTCTCCCTATACATCCAAGCATTCTGCTGGCATTTCGTGCTGCTCTATTACATTGTCTTCCCACCTTTAAGTCTTCTGAAATAATTACTCCTAAATCCCTTTCCTCAGATACTGAGGTCAGGACTGTGTCAAATATTCTATATTCTGCCCTTGGGTTTTTACGCCCCAGGTGCATTATCTTGCACTTATCCACATTAAATTTCAGTTTCCAGAGTTCTGACCATTCTTCTAGTTTTCCAAAATCCTTTTCCATTTGGCGTTTCCCTCCAGGAACATCAACCCTATTACATATCTTTGTGTCATCAGCAAAAAGACAAACCTTACCATCGAGGCCTTTTGCAATATCACTTATGAAGATATTAAACAAAATCGGTCCCAGTACAGATCCCTGTGGAACCCCACAGGTAACATGACCTTGTTTTGAATGTTCTCCATTGACTACAACCCTCTGCTGTCTGTCACTCAGCCACTGCCTAATCCACTCAACAATATGGGAGTCCATGCTCAATGACTGCAGTTTATTGATAAGTCTTCTATGTGGGACAGTGTCAAAAGCCTTACTAAAATCTAGATATGTGATGTCTACTGCACCTCCACTGTCTATTATTTTATTCACCCAGTCAAAAAAATCTATAAGATTTGTTTGACATGATCTCCCTGAAGTAAACCCATGTTTTTCATCTGTGCTTTAAAATGATGTGCTTTAAAAGAGCAGATAACATTCGTGACAAAATTATTAGAGCAGACATAGGTACTAACAAACCTATTGTTAGACAAACTACACTGGCTACCCCGCGTCAGGGCACATTTCCGTGTTTAAATTGTAACAACTGCTCGAGCGTCATTAGAGGCTCTACTTTGACTCCCCCTCATTCTGGTGAACAAATCCCAATTAAAGGCATGTTCACATGTGATAGCAAAAATGTCATATATATTCTGAAATGTCCCTGCGGCTTAGTCTATGTAGGGGAAACCTCAATGCGGATAAAAGATAGATTAAGCAAGCATAAGTCCACCATCCGCACTGATAATTTGTTGTTACCCCTACCACATTTTCACGAGAAACGCCATGCGATATCGCAGTTACGGTTTCAAGTTATTGAAAGCGTATCATTACCTCGCCGAGGCGGTGATAGGAACAGTTTGCTTCTAAAGCATGAGGCTTATTGGATCCACCGGTTACAAACGGTGGATCCAAAGGGGCTCAATCGCGAATATAATATCTCTAGTTTCACCTAGTTCTTGGTTGTATAATTTCCATTATAAAATATTTATATTATATTTGTCTTTTTTTCAGCGGACTTGATTCCTGAATCTTTCCAAATTTTTTCACTGCTATATCAATGTGTTTATATTTATTTCTATGGTTTATTGCATCTTTCATTGTCTCACCTGTCAGCTCCCACCATGGGCGGAGTTACACAGTATGATGTCATTTCCCTTTGTTTCATTACTCCTCCTTCTTTCTGTATATATAAGAGATGAGATAGGAGTTCATTGTATAGTCTGAAGAAAGCACGTGTGTGTGCTGAAACGCGTCACTATGTTCTCTAATATGTGACTGAATAAACGCATCATTGAATCATCATCATCGCGAGTGCCGGTCTTTTCTTCCTCCTTGACTTACATTGTGTCAGGACGGATCAGTTTGGCTCAGTTTCGGCAGACTGACACCATAAAGCTGCAAGCAGCGTTTTGGTGTCCGCCTCTAAAGAGGAATGGAAGTGCAACAGAGCCAAACTGATGCATTCTGAGCAGATCCATTCAGAATGCATAAGGGCAAAACTGATCAGTTTTGGACCGCTTATGAGAGCCCTGAACAGATCTCACAAATGGAAGCCAAAACGGCAGTGAAAGTAGCCTTACATGTATTTTACTTGTAATCCCCATGAAATAACAGTTCAGGACTGTCTTTTTGTAGAACTCTGAAATCTCCTGTTCCTCTCTTGCTCCTAGAGATGTATAGTAAATGGACAGCTGAGTGTTACCAGTTTGGGGGGGGGGGGGGGGGGGGGGGCCGGGGGAGAGAGAGTCTCCCTACACAGTCTGTGCTGGGAAACGACATTTCTCAAAGGGGCATCCTAACAACCAGTTGTCAATGTATTCATATTGAGGTGGAATAACAACGCAGCGTTCTACAAAATGATGCTCCAGAATTAGCCCACAGAGCTTGCAAGTATTTACCAAGACAGACATGTCAAGAGTAGTGCAGATCCTATTAAATCAATTTGGCGTTCTGCATGCAGATAACATTTTTTGTAAAGTATGGTTGTTTACATTTTTTTTTTTTTTTTTTAGACAGCAGAGTCCTGCAACAATTAATTTTTGTTTTTACAATGGGAGTCAATTTCAGATGTGTACTATTGTTTTACCTGCTTGCCGTCGACATTGCAGCGGTGAGCAGGTGTAATTACCAGAAACCATCCTATTCACTTCTATGGGACCACTCCTTCCTATCCAAGTGTATAGGAATGAGCCCTCCCATTAAAGTGGGCTGATCGGCTGGGGTCCCGGGTATCGGACCCTCACCGATCACATACTGATGACCTATCCAGAAAATAGATAATCTGTTATGTCATAGAAAACCCCTTCAACGATAATGGTTCCAGACAAAAAACACTGTGCGCAGTGTTTGCTGGGTTCTGGCGCGATCTCGGCCAAACCCCATTACAGTTAATGAGGCCAGCGGGCATTCAGGCAGTGTGTGACAATGCTGGATCCAGAGCACTCCAGCAGGCTGTTCCCTGCCAGATCTCTTTAACGCCAGTGTGAAACTGGCCTAAGTTGTGAAGATTTTAAACCATCCCTGTATTTTATCCCTTAGTGACTGGCCTGTTTTGCATTTTTGCAACAAACCTTTTCCATCGCATATTATTGGTGAAAAAAATTAAAATAAATAGATGTTATAACTCCATTCTTATTTTATGAAAGTACACACTTGGCACATTTTAAAAGTGCACCCAACACTCATTAACCTGTTCCGGACATAGGGCGTACCTGTACGTCCTGATTTTCCGATCCTTAAGGACACAGGACGTACCGGTACGTACAGATCGGCCGAAGGTGATCGGAACCCAGGGTCAATGCCCATGGGGGTCCTGTGGGGGGGCGGGCAGGCAGGCGATCATCCGCCCGCCCCCTCTCTCAGGATGGCCGAGCGGTTTGCAGAGTGTCAGCACATTTCCAGATGTCAGGCGTTTAACCCCTTCCATGCCGCGGTCCGTAGGGACCGCTGTATGGAAGAGGTTAACAGGGAGGGAGCTCCCTCTCCCATCGGGGGCTGCTGTGCCTTTTCAGCCCCCGATGGGAGAGGGAGGGGGCCCCCCTCCCTCCCCATCACCTACTGTTCTGCTGTGGCAGCGAGTGATGGTTACCATGGCAACCGGACGCCTTCACAGGCATCCGGCTGTCCATGGTGCTGATTAGACTTCTGCTAAAGGCAGAAGTCTAATCAGACTTTGTAAAGTGAAAATACAGTACAGTATATAGTGTACTGTACTGTATTATACAGACAACGAACCCACTGGATCTTCAAGAACCAAGTGGGTCAGGGTAAAAAAAAAAAAGTAAAAAAAAATAATAATAATAACCTATTAAAAATGAAAAAAAATTAATTCCCTATACATGTTTGATATCACCGCATCCGTAACAACCTGATTTATAAAACTGTCATGTTACTTTCCCCGCACGGTGGGGAAACTATGGCTCTCAGACTATGGAGACACTAAAAAAATGATTATTTTTTTGTTTCAAAAATGAAATCCTTGTGTAAAACTTACATAAATAAAAACAAAAGTATACATCTTAGGTATTGCCGTGTCTGTAATAACTTGCTCTATAAAAATATCACATGACCTAACCCCTCAGGTGAATACCATAAAAAAATATAAAAACTGTAAAAAAAAAAAAGCAATTTTTTGTCACTACATTACAAAAAGTGTAATAGCAAGCGATCAAAATGTCATATGCTCCCCAAAATAGTGCCAAACAGTCATCTCATCCCGCAAAAAATTAGACCCTACCTAAGATAATCGCCCAAAAACTGAAAACTAAGGCTCTCAGATTATGGAGACATCTGAAACATGAATATTTTTTTTTGTTTCAAAAATGTAATCAATCATTGTGTAAAACTTACATAAATAAAAAAAATAGCATACATATTAGGTATCGCCGCGTCCGTGGCAACCTGCTCTATAAAATACCACATGATCTAACCTGTCAGATGAATGTTGTAAAAAACAAAAAAAAATGTTGCCAAAACAGCCATTTCTTGTTACCTTGCCTCACAAAAAGTAATCTAGAGCAACCAAAAATCATATGTACCCTAAACTAGTACCAACAAAACTGCCACCCTATCCTGTAGTTTCTAAAATGGGGTCACTTTTTTGGAGTTTCTACTCTAGGGGTGCATCAGGGGGGCTTCAAATGGGACATAGTGTCAAATAACCAGTCCAGCAAAATCTGCCTTCCAAAAACCGTATGGCATTCCTTTCCTTCTGCGCCCTGCCATGTGCCCGTACAGCGGTTTACGACCACATATGGGGTGTTTCTTTAAATTACAGAATCAGAGACATAAATAGAGTTTTGTTTGGCTGTTAACCCTTGCTTAGTAACTGAAATTTTTTTTTGAAATTGTATCTCTATTTTCCATTAATTCTTGTGGAACACCTAAAGGGTAAACAAAGTTTGTAAAATCAGTTTTGAATACCTTGAGGGGTGTAGTTTCTACAATGGGGTAATTTTTGGGTGGTTTCTATTATGTAAGCCTCACAAAGTGACTTTAGACCAGAACTGGTCCTTAAAAAGTAGTTTTTTGTAAATTTCTGAGAAATGTCAAGATTTGCTTCTAAACGTCTAAGCCTTGTAACGTCCCCCAAAAATAATATGTCATTCCCAAAATGATCCTAACATGAAGTAGACATATGGGGAATGTAAAGGAATAACTTTTTTTTATAAATAAAAAAAATTTTGACTCCATTTTACCAGTGTCATGAAGTACAATATGTGACGAAAAAACAAACATTCTCAGAATGGCCTGGATAAGTCAAAGCGTTTTAAAGTTATCACCACTTAAAGTGACACTGGTCAGATTTGCAAAAAATGGCCTGGTCCTTAAGGTGAAATATGGCCGTGTCCTTAAGGAGTTAACACATTCTTGCAATTTTGCATCGAAGCGTAATATTTTGTAAAGACTGAATAAATATTCATCTTTGTAGCTAAACAAACCAATTAGAACCTTCAATGTATAACGCCTCCTATAACTTAACGTTAAAGATGAGAGTTCATGTCCTTTATGCCATGTACACAAGCACAAATCTATGCATATTCCCCAGAAATAGAATGAAAATATATGCGTTATCCATATGCTAGTAAACCGCACAAAAGTCAGCAAATGCTAATGTGTTAACATAATACCAAAATCTAAGCTCTAGCACTAATATGATAGACCAACTTTTGAAGTTACAATATATTCAATATTTCCTAGTCAGTAAGAAGCATATTAGAACAGGACAAGCCTAACCATTAAGGCAATTTAGATGCAGTCTTAATAAGGCCCTGCACTGGCAGTGGATCTGCTGCAGTTCTGTAGAGGCACCAGCCTCTACATAACTTCGGCGGATCCACCACCACTTCTAAATCCATGCCAGCTCCTTTGCTGATGTAGAGTTACACCATTTTGTACGCCTAAAACAAGCATAGAAAATTATGAATGAGATGGGCTTGCCACCCCTTCCCCTTTCCCCGCCCAAGTCATATCCACTTTAGGCCTAGCACGAGTGGTGAAAAGTTGCATATTGCGGTGCAAAGAACCTTTTCCTATCAAATCCCATATTATACTGTGACACTGACAATTTTAATAGAGTTTTTCTTTTTGTAGTGTGTGTTTTTCAAACAAATAATAAAGTAAAAATTTTTAACATTGGTTAGAGACCCCTACAGGGATTCAAGGTCTTGATAGACCTATGCTGCATTTATAAAGAACCTTTGTGCTGCAATCTGCACCAGAAATATGGCTAAAATAGATGTATTTCTGTTAGTAAATAACCCCCTTAGCGTTACACTACAAGTTTTTTACATATATATATATATATATATATATATACATATACACACACACACACACACACACACACACACACACAACACTGTAGTACAATCATCTCAATGCATTTGCATGTTAGGTACTTACAGTCCTTTTGCTAGCAGGCTGATTTTGAGGTAAAGATCCTGGTGCAAGTACTGGGGAGCTTGCAAGCGTACAAAGCTCTGGAAAAGGATTTGGAATTGCTGGTAAAGATGATGTGCGCAGCTGTTCCTCTTGAAGGCGCCTACATAAATTTAAAAATAAAGTTAGTAGATTTTCAAAGACTTTAGTAGACAATTTTTATGCCAAAACCTCATAATAAAGCACAGATTTGGATCCATTTTACAGTAGATGGCCGAAAGGCAACTTTGTTTGTTGTACCATGTGAAGGGAGTCACTAGGACATTGTGAATCATAGCATCAATAGTCTCGACAATTAACACTGGTTTGAGCACTGGATGATATATGACAATTTTAATGACCATCATTATGGACAACATTGTGGCTCATATACAGACTTTAATAATCAAATGAGCATAAACCCCCTCAGGACACAGTCATTTTTCACTTTCCTGACAGTCAAATTTTGTAAATCTGACGTGTCACTTTGTGGTTAGAACTTTGGAAGTTTATTTTTTTTTATTATTTTTTATTAATTTTTTTAATTTTATTTTACAAAACATAATTATACAAACATCTGTCCCACAAAGACCTTCACAATTCCAATATCTTATAATAAAACAAAAGAATCAACCTTATGCATTATATATTAACCTCAAATCTCTCTTCCACCCTCCCCACCCGTTCCCCTCATTGCCCCTGGAGCCAGTGGACACCCACAGATTCACTGCCAAAACAATCTACTATGACCAATAGGCCACTTAGATCACCTAGGTCCAGGTCCATACCAGTTTGCCCATACCTGTTCCCATTGTGCAGTTTTTTGTGTCAGACAAGAGACCCTTTCATAGTTTCTTATCTTGTTCATTAAATTTCTCCATTATGATAGTGCAAGGTGTTTAGAGCCCTAGTTTCTGGCAATTCTGACTCTGGCTAATAACAATCCTTTTAACCAGATTATGCTGTCCTTGCCTGTAATATCTATGGGGAAAAAAACAGTATGGCTAAATCTATTTCCAGTGCAGGTTTGAACATAAGCATCCTGAACATTTCCTCAAAGATCATACCCCAATACTTCTGAATAATTGGGCAGCTCAATATCATATGGCTAAAATCAACTTGTTCACTTGGGGCACCTGTGATACAAGTACTTATATATCCTGGAAAGCTGAAGCGGGGTGTAGTATAAATGGTGTACCATTTTAAAATAAATAAAACCTAAAATTGATAGATTGTCAGATTTCGATTTTTATAAAAACAACCCCCCAGTTAAGTGCACAGTCACTCCCAATTTCTAATTCCCACTTTTTCTCACTCTTGAATTTTGTGACCTTACCTAATACTTTGATACTTTTATATATTTGTGACATAGTGACCCTCATTTCCTTACAATTATAACAAATCTGTGAAATCATGATCTTCAAATCAAAGTAATTCCTATTCTTCGTGCTTACAAAGGCGTGTTTTAAATTGTATATAACTAACTAAAGTATCTACCTTTATGTCAGGGCATAGTTCCTCAAGGGGTCTAATGCATCCTGAAGTTACCAACTGAAATCCGAACTAATCCCCTCTTTTCCCAAAATATATAATCACTTAGTGCCATAAACTCCCTTAAATAATAACTAGCACTAATATGATTTAATATGACTTATTTAATTTTATTCCATACCAACTGTAGCATTCTGCTTATGGGACATAGCTTCCCCCGGTTACCCAGGTATCTCGTTTCTAATATACTGATTATATCTCGATAGGGACCCCTAAACTCCTTTATGAAGTATTGCACTGGGCTGTCCTCTCCCTGCCCAAGACACAATTGGATTTGAGCAGCCATGAAATAACCCTGTATATAGGGTAGGGAGATTCCCCCCCTCTTCTGCAAGCCAAAGATATTTGCTTAATTCGGACTCTTTCTTCCCCATATTAGATCGCTAATTAGGATTCCCACCTGGTTAAAGAAAGAGTCCTCAATCCAGATCGGGCATGCAGTAATAGTGTATAAAATTTGCGGGAGTAAGACCATTTTTATTGATGCAATTCTCTGTTTGAGTGTAAGCTTCCGCCAAACTCTGACTTTATCTTTAAGTTTACCGTGCAATGGGGTTAAGTTTGACTTATTGAAGTCCTGTAATACACCAATAATCTTTACCCCAAGATACTCTAACTGATCTGTGTGGTTCAATATCCTAATCGTTCCCTCCTCGCTAGCCGCCTGTCGCTTCAAGGGAAGTAATACTGATTTGGCCCAGCTGATTTCAAATCCCGAAATGAAACCAAAATTATTTTATCATGCAGTCCCCTTCCCCCAAACCCCATAATATTCTCATCCTGCCTTATTTAACAGGCAATATGTTCTAAAAAAATTGCGAAGAGGATTGGGGAAAGGACAGCCATGTCTAGTATCCCGATGTAACTCAATGGGGTCAGACCATACCCAGTCGATACTTATTCTTGCCGTTGGGCGACTATATAACAGCTATATCCATTTGATAAAATTACGTCCCAGGTTATCCATAATCTCCCAGAGGTAGTTCCACTCCACCCTTTCAAATGCTTTAGCAGCATCTAGAGACAGGACAGAGCAGTCCTCCCCTCCTGGAAATTAACTTATGTTAGTTTGAGCGTGCTGTTTGGGCATGAAGTCAGTTTGATCTGGGTGGATCAGTTTATCAATCACCTTTTTGAGTCGTATTGCCAGAATTTTCGCACATATTTTAAAATCTGTGTTTAGTAGTGATATTGGCCGGTATGAGCCCATCTTCTCATCCTTGCCTTTTTTTGGAATAAGAGTGATTATAGCTTTAGATAAATGGGAGACTACCCGATTTTCCAGATTCATTCAAAACTTGAAGTACACGTAAATGAGGGAAGAGGATCTTCCCATAACTTCTATAGATCTCAAAAGGGGGTCCGTCGGAGTCTGGAAAGGAATTCCCGCGAATAAATCTCATAGCCTCATGTAGATCGCAAAGTTTAATTTGTGCATTCAAAAAGGGAGTTTTCCTTCTCCGTTAATACAGGGATATCTAATTTATTAATAAAGGATTCCAGATCTTGCTCATTCCCTTGCAGGTCAGATTTATAGAACGCAGAAAAAGAATCAACAAACTCCCGTTTAATTCCTTCAGGGTCTGTTATTATAGCGCCATTTCTCGATCTAATGCTAATAATTATATTATTGCCTTTTCTGTTTTGGACTATGGATGCCAACAGTCGTTGGGGTTTTCCCAGAAAAACAAAACCTGTGTTGGGCTTTATTGGTTAAATAATTTATTTAATCCTCATTTTCTTTGGTTAGTTGTTGTTGCACTTCTATATTTCTTTTTCGACTAATCTCTTCCTCAAGTGCGCTAACCCTCTCCTCGAGTTGCATTTCTGTTTTAGCAAATACAGCTTTGGTTTTCTTTATTTTACCCAAATATATTCCCTATATTAATGCTTTTAATTCATCCCATACCGAGTGGATATGGGCTGAGTTATTATAGTTCCAAAACTCTCTAATCTCATTGCTAATCTTTTCCTGTTCTTTGATCAGGCCTATCCAGTATGGATTAAGCCTCAATCTCCTAACCTTCTGCGTTGAGTCCCTATCCTTGATCGCAAGGAGGATAGTGCAGTGGTCAGATATACTATGCGATTCATATTTCATTTAGTGTACCACATCTATGAAGTCAGGGCTTGTCATGTTATGGACCATTAAGACAAAATGGATACTTGCTTGTTGAGAACTATGCTTCACTAAGATGGCGGCCAGGCATTGAGCCAATGCCTATAAACTAGAATCTTACTTTGTGTTTTATTATGTGCTTCTTTGTTGTTTCCGTTCAGCTCAAGCAAGCAGTTTCAAAGAAAGAAGTAGTAACGGCTTCACCCACCAGCAAGGGGGGAGGGGGGGGGGGCTTCCTCTGGTCATTGATGTGGACAGAAAATAGAGTTTATAGCCAATAGAAAAGATACACGCCACCTTACACCCCCCCCCACTCCTCTCCGTCCTATATACAGTCTGCTGTTCTGCAATAAACCAGAGATCCTGTTATAACCCCCAGCTGTGTGTTGTCTCAGTTTGATCTCTCTGTGCACATACATAAACCAATTTGGACCAGTACATCAACCGAACTGGCAGTTTGACCAGAACCACAACAATTTGGAGCCCAGCGTGGGGTTCTAGGATTGGACCCTCTGTTCCCGTACCCCCGGAGACCAGACGAGGAGAGGCGCACTAACAGAGTCCGGGATCGAGACCCGTAATACGAGGTAGGAAAATTTAGTCATCATGCCTATAAAGTGTCCCCTGGTGTCGCCTCTTGGTGTTCGTCTGAGGGAGGAGTGCGGCAGCAGTCTGGGACGTCCTCGAGGGCATGAAAGAACCAAACCCATATGGTTTTTAAAGTCTTGATGTACTGTGTTGTGCCTATAAGTTGTGAAGACCCTGTTGACAAGTATCACTGACTGAGACAAGGATTTCCCCTATTAGCCTGTATCTGAGTTCAGCCCGGCGTCTGACTCAAATCTCCATAAAGGGGACGATCACAGAAGGGGGGAGAGCGGTCCGCGGTAGCCCAGAGTGTGCTGACCGAAACTCAAAGGTCTTCACGTCCAGTGATTATTCTATACAGAGGCCTTTAGACGGCTTCAGTAGGTGCGAGAGATAATGGGAAATGAGGAAAGTGTCCCGAAGGGCTACTGTTCACCTTAACAGTACGTGGCAGACAAGAGGCAAACGTTTCATAAAAGGATTAACCAAGTTAGAGAATTATTATAGTGTCTGCAAAGGAGGCATCCTATGTACTGCCACCTGGCAAGTGTTGTTAAATGAGAAGAGAGGGAAGTCAGAGGATGATAAATTGACAGACATGGTCCGTGTGTGGTTGGACTGTAGTAAAGAATTTTAACAGATTGGGGGGGACAAAATTTTGATGACAAAAGAAAGATATTTCTGTAAACCTGGTGTTACATTGATACATGACTTGCCACCGCCCTATAATGACGCCAGGAAGAAAGCAGGTGGGTGGACCTGCAAAACATGTGGTCAACAGAATCCCTCCTCCCGTGATACGTGCCTTGCCTGTGGGGCACCCCGCCCACAAAACCACACCTTGGTAACTACTCCCCGGCACGTCCCATCACTTCCTGGGTTAGCTACAGTGCCATCTGGTCCCCAGTCAACGCCCATGAACGGACCTTTAATATCATTCGATTCGGGACCCCGTCACTCCTATGTCACCCTTACCCCTTCCTACTGCTACCTTGTACCCCATGGTCAACCCGGACGGTACATTTAACCTACCCCACTCACCTGCCACCCATACTCCTATAATGGTGGGGGGGCAACCTGAGGAAGCAGAACAGGGGGATGCAGGCAGTGCTGCAGAATCCACTACAGGTATACAAAACGCACTGGGTGATATGCAGACTCCTCAGTGGGGTACCCCGACAGACTATGGTGATCCGCCAACTTTATCCCTTTATTTACAAATGCCTGAATAGGCAGTGGAACCCATCTTGGCCCAGGTACAAATTAATACTTCACTTTTATTGCAATATTTATTAAAATCTAACACTCCATGTAAACATGAAACACGGCTTAATTGGTTAGAGACAAAAGAAACAGAAGTCATCAATCCACTGTTAGAAGTGTTGGTTTAGTCAATTAAAGGCGATGTGCACAATCCCTCACTCTAATGTCTAAAGGGGCAGACTCTTGCCGTGCCGCGTCTGCAAATATTGTCGCCAACTTAGTCTGATTATCAGCTAAATCTGATTATCAGAAACTACTATATGATGGTGGGAGACTTGGCCCGTCAACCCACTGGGAAACTCCAGGTACTAATTTGGCAACTAACAATTGATGCAGACGTTGACAACACAGCTATAACTCCTGTGTATGCCAACTGCTTATTGCAGATATGACAGTAATCCGCCAGACTACTATTTGCCTCTTAACAGTGGACTCGTGACCGCATGTTAAAACCTAAAACTGCCCCCCGACATGTTTCGTTAGTTACACTGGCTTCTTCAGGGGTAAACGGGCAGCGATGAGTGACCTCAGATACTGGAGGCTGAAATAGAGCGTACACTGATTGACAGATGCTACCGCCCTATCAGTCAGAGGGCAGGAGACTCCGCCAGCCAATTGCCATAATGAAACAAAACTCCCATCAGTTCATTATGTCACCTTCTGCCGTCGCCTCCTAAGTTAGTCATCGCAATCGTGCTGCCCTAAAAGCGCATGCGCAGGCACTTAGACATCCACAGCTATTGCATGCCTCACTGCGCATGTTCTGCGTCGTACAGGGCTGCGCACTGACTGAGCCATACGGACAGAAAAAGAAAGATGCACAGGACCGAGTTGCGCCAGAACTTAGGGGTGAGTCATCATCATTCAAAGTGCAGACCTATTGAACAGTAAGCTAGAACGCATTAATTCTGCCCAATACTGACACCGGGCCATACCCTACTGCGCATAAAACTGCGCTTAGGTAATGATGGGGTAAACCAGTCTATTAGTAATACAGGGTGGGCCATTTTTATGGATACACCTTAATAAAATGGGAATGGTTGGTGATCTTAACTTCCTGTTTGTGGCACATTAGTATATGTGAGGGGGGAAACTTTTCAAGATGGGTGGTGACCATGGCGGCCATTTTGAAGTCAGCCATTTTGAATCCAACTTTTGTTTTTTCAATAGGAAGAGGGTCATTTGACACATCAAACTTATTGGGAATTTCACAAGAAAAACAATGGTGTGCTTGGTTTTAACGTAACTTTTTTTCTTTCATGAGTTATTTACAAGTTTCTGACCACTTACAAAATGTGTTCAATGTGCTGCCCATTGTGTTGGATTGTCAATGCAACCCTTTTCTCCCACTCTTCACACACTGATAGCAACACCGCAGGAGAAATGCTAGCACAGGCTTCCAGTATCCGTAGTTTCAGGTGCTGCACATCTCGTATCATCTGAAGGCAATCGTCTATGCTGTGAAGATACGAGATGTGCAGCACTTGAAACTACGGATACTGGAAGCCTGTGCTAGCATTTCTCCCACGGTGTTGCCACAATACTGCAGGGTCAGATTACAGAGTTACAAAACAACTTACAGAAAATTGAACAGGGAAACCTTGAGACACTGAAAGAAGCCCTAGCACTTAACCGGCCACAGGGACCTCCAAAATGTGTGTGTGTCTTTCACCCCACAACAGTTATTCACCATAGTGAATTTACTGCCTGATCCCGAGACCCATCCCATGCCCTTTTTCAGGAAACTGTCCCAAGTGCATCAAACCTATGGGTGCACATGGTTGGACCTGCAAAGTATAGTGGAAAACAAGACAGGTGAATACTCCTCACTGATAATGGATCAAATCCACACCCCTGAACTGAAGAGTGATGACTTTGACCCCCGGGATCATGAGTCTGGGGAATACTTTATAGAGCAACTACAGAAATGGGAAAAAGCTAGATTAGCAGACCAATCTACCACATTACAGGATATGACACAGGAAAAAGTTGAAACTGTCGAGAAATTTGCTCAGACGATTAAACAAAGTTACAAAGACATGGGTTTTTAGTCAGAATGAGCCTGTCCATCTCAGACTCTTGGCCCGCTCGTTTGTTGATGGTCTACGACCAGAGATAAACAAAGCCCTTGTGACCTGTCGCCCCGAGTGGAAATCACTGACACTAGACATGTTGGAGCAGATTGCAAAGGGTCTAGAGAGTAACACAAAGAAAACCTGTGCAGCCACTCTGTCACTTCCCCTAGATTCTCCCAGACTAAACCCCCCCCCAACTCCACCTCCCTGCAGGAGTCATGTTGCAGTTTGTTGTGAGCAAAACATGCCCCTTCAATCTGTTAGCCTGGATATTCTGAAGAAAATCAGAGCCTAACATACAGTTCAAAGAGGATGGAACGGTCACCCTCGGTACAGCCCTACACCCGGAAGATACTTGCCTCCTTATGGCATTAACCACACTTCAGGACGCTAACTCTTATGAGCAAGGGGATTCGCTGCAAACCATTTTGCACCTCATCACCGATACTCTCTGGGCTAAAGGACCCCAGGATATCGGACGCCTTAATCTCCCACCGGTCACTGTGACCCTGAAGGACTCCCAGGTCCTGCCATACAAAGCGCAATATCCGCTTTCTATCTCACAAGATGCTATTACCCTCCAGGTGCAAGCCCTCCTGCAGAATGGGGCAATCAATATCACTACCTCTCCCTGTAACTCGCCCCTTTACCCAGTTCAGAAGAAAAGGGAGAAAGGACAGCCTCCAACGTACCGCATGGAGCAGGACCTCCGAGCTGTCAATGAGGCTACTGTTCTTGAGACACCTATTGTCCGCAACACGCACACACTCATTGCTGGCATTCCACCCACTGCATTGATCTAACCAATGCATTCTTTTCTATTCCCTTACATGAGAAATGTCAGTTTCTTTTTGCTTTCACACATGCAGGCAAACAGTACACCTGGACTGTTATGCCCCAAGGGGACCAAAACAGCCCTTCCTGCTTCAGCAAGGCTATGTCCTCTGTTCTGAAACCCTGGCAAGCAGATCGCCTGGAAGTAGAACTCCTCCAATATGTGGATGACCTTCTCCTCTGTGCGGTCTCTCCCCAAATCTGCATGACTAAGGCTACTTTCACACTAGCGTTTGGGGCTCCGTTGGAAGGGGCTCACAAGCGGCCCCGAACGCATCCGTACTGCCCTAATGCATTCTGAGTGGATGCGGATCCGCTCAGAATGCATCAGTCTGGCAGCGTTCAGCCTCCGCTCAGCAAGCGGACACCCGAACGCTGCTTGCAGCGTTCGGGTGTCCGCCTGGCCGTGCGGAGGCAAACGGATCCGTCCAGACTTACAATGTAAGTCAATGGGGACGGATCAGTTTGAAGATGACACAATATGGCTAAATTTTCAAAGAGATCCGTCCCCATTGACTTTCAATGTAAAGTATGGACGGATCCGTCTGAACTACTTTCACACTTAGAATTTTTTCTAAGCTATAATGCAGACTGATCCGTTCTGAACGGATCCAAACGTCTGCATTATAGGAGCGGATCCGTCTGTGCAGACAGCAGACGGATCCGCTCTAAACGCAAGTGTGAAAGTAGCCTAAGTCTGTCTCACTTCTCCAGTTCCTAGCCCCCGCTGGATGTCGAGTCTCACAAGTCAAACTACAACTGTGTCTCCCCAAAGTTGTCTTCCTAGGTCATTGTATCTCTCAAGGTCACAAGCACCAAACTGAGGCCAGGAAGAAGGCTCTCTCAGACATCCAACTCCCAGACACCCCATATCAGCTGCAAACCTTCCTGGGACTCCTCTTCTACTGCAGGCCCTGGATCTCTGATGCTTCTGTCCTCATGCAACCCTTATATATGACTGTATACCTCTCAATGCTACTACTCCTTTTCCAGATGACAATGGAGGCCAGAGAAGCTTTTCAGTCATTGAAGGCCACCATTGCATCTGCCCCTGCTCTTGGCATCCCCAACTACAACCTTCCCTTCCGACTGTATGTCATGGAACGCCAAGGTCACGCCACTCGATTCCTCACTCAAGCTCATGGTGGCCGCAATAGACCCTTGGGTTACTATTCTAAGCGTCTTGACCCGGTAGCCAGAGCCTCCCATGTCGTCAGCTCTCTTTTAGACATCACATCTGACGATGTGCTGGGTCATCCGCTCACTATTCTCTGCTCCCCATGACATTTCTGCCATCCTCCAGCAGACAACCTAAACATCTTACTGCACAGCGTCACCTCCGGCTTCAGTGTAGTCTGCTACTGCTAGATAATGTCACCATTCAGAGATGCCACATCCTCAATCCTGCTGCAATCCCTCTTCCAAGGGGGGGGGGGGGAAGAGTATACTAGAGGTTCTGAAGATTTTATCGATCTACATGCTGAAGAGGATCTTCAGGAAGAAGAACTATAGGCCTCAACCGACTTTTTACAAGGAACAAGAATATGATTGCATCACAATGATGGAAGCTGAAGTAGGGACACCACCATCAGTCCAAGACACTCCTCTGACAAATCCTCATTGGACTCTTTGTGGACAGCTCAAGGTATGCCGATGACAAGGGGAAGTTCCATACAGGCATGGCAGTCACTAGTGAGCATGAGGTGCTGTGTGCAAAACAATTGCGCCCAGACCAGTTAGCACAGGAGGCTGAACTCCTTGCCCTCACTAAAGCCTGCCTCATGGCAAAAGACTCTACCGCCAATATCTACACAGATTCTAGATATGCCTTTGGAAGGCCCGGGATTACATCACAGCCGCAGGAACCCCAATTAACAATGGCAGCAGTACTCCTGCCCACCCAAGTGGCAGTGATCAAAGTAAAGGCCCATACTCAAGCTGACACCCCCTGAGGCCAGAGGAAACGCCCTAGCTGACCAAGCAGCCAAGGAAGCAGCAGTGAAAGAGGAAAGTCCAGTCAGACCAGATTATGGTAACACAGGAAGACCTGGAGGAAGAAGAAATCACATGGGACCTACTGAAACAAATGCAAAAACAGGGCACTCCCAGGGAAAAGGAAATCTGGTTGAAAGAATCGAAGAAGAAGAATCTGGACTATGGACACAAGGAAAGAGTATGCCTACCTAGAGCTCTCTATCCTTTAATAGCCTCAGTGGCCCATGAGCCCACCCACCAATCCAAAACAATCATGGGTGGCCCCAGAGATGACCCCTGTCCTGGTGAGACATACTCAAGCGTGTCATCTGTGCAGAGTGTAACCCCGGCAGAACAGAGCCCAGGCCCCGAAAATGTCTCCCAAAAGCCTTATAGCCCTTTCAGAGGATACAAATCGACCATATCCAGATGCCAATGTGCCAAGGGTTTCAGTATGTGTTAGTAGTGATAGACTTGTTCTCTGGGTGGCCAGAAGCCTACCCCGTCTGAAACCAGACAGCAACCACTACTGCTAAAAAACTAATGCAGGAAACTGTTTGTAGGTTCGGAGTACCTGAGGTCATTGAGAGTGATCAGGGCCCAGCATTCACTGCTAGTCTAACCCAAGAGGTCTAGAAGATGGTAGGGACACCTAGCTTATCATACCCCATACAGGCCCCAAGGCAGTATCAAATTCGAAAGATTAAACGGGGTGTTGAAATCTAAAATGCTGAAGATGACCAGGGAGACAGGGCTTGATTGGGTTCAGTGTGTGCCTATAACCCTCTTTTCAGTTAGGCATACACCAAGGCCCCCCACACAAACTAACCCCATATGAGATCTTATTTGGGACAGGGCCAAGAATGGGACAGTTGTTCCCACAACAGTTACAAATGCATTATGAATCTGTTGCAAAATATGCAATAGCAAGCAATTGTCTAACATACATGCACAAGTTTTCTCTTCCATTCCAGATCCTGACTCCCTAGAGGGAAGCCACACTCAAACCTGAAGAGTGGGTGGTGGTCAAGAAACACGTCAGAAGCACCCTCAAACCACGATACAAGGGACGCTACCAGGTGTTGCTGACCACCTCAACCTCTGTGAAACTCGAAGGGAGACCTACCTGGATCCACGCTTCACATTGTAAAAAAGAGTAAAGGCTGTCCCATCAACCCAGGAACCATAAGCCATGAGGATTCACATACTTATGACTGACAGTAGGCATATCCGCTGTATTCATGCCACTGGGTGATGAGTGGGACAATTCACTGATACGGCACCATTAAATTTTAGTCCAGGGGTTGAAGGAGACTGAAACTCAGATTGTTGGATCTGTACCCACAGTTCCGTGAGTTCAACCAGTAATGCTTATTTAGCAATACCCCTGGAACTTTCTGAACTGATTGACGTGGCTAACTCTACCATCTTTCTCACTAGCATACACCAAGTTAAATCCAGTACACACAAGGACAGGGAAGTATCCTTACCTGTCGCAGGGTGGGCAGATGCCCCATGGCTCATGATAAACAGATCAGGACCCTCGGTAGATTATAGCTCTACTCCCTGGCAAGAGGAATACTGGGCAAATGTCACATGTTTTCCTAGCTGGACACACTGTTATTGTCTCCAAGTACAAACCAAAAGGTATGACATTTAGTCCACACATACAATCAGGTTGCAATGACTCAAAAACAGACAGCCATGTACAGTGTATTGGTGTAGATGTCGTGAACGGAAAAGACCTACCCTGTAACAAGCGTACTGTACAGGATCTCCTGAAAGGCATATTAGCTAACACCGAAGGTCAGTCAAAAGTATATGAGCTGGCGAAAGGGATACAATTAGCCAAATTAATTGTCCAATTATTCAATAGCACAGCAGTGGCAGTTCCAGAAGACATATACTTAGTTTGTAGACACAAAGCGTACAAGTGGTTATCCAAGAATGTCATAGGACTGTGCACCATCGCCAGGGTTACTCCTGCCACCTTTATAGTACCACACTCTGAAATCGACATAAATGCAGTACCTAAACACACCTTGTACCGTAGGGCCAAAGATAACACACCCAGATCAAATGGCAAGCCACATGTAGTAGAGATGAGCATTTCCAACAAAATTGTTAGTTCCATCTTCGTATATATCCCATGATAATGCAGATGTGGGATCATCTGGTAGTAGCAACAGATTACCAAATATGGGAAGCAATGAGACTTATGAATACCTCAAACATTGTGCAAAACCAGTTAGTCATTGTCACCAACCAACACACATTAGTTCTGGATTATGTTACAGCTAAAGATGGAGGTATGTGCCAGGTTGTGGGACCCGCTTGTTGCCATTACATAGACCCGCAGGGTAATTTGCAAGTTAAGGTGGGTCTAGACTCTAGAGAAAATGGCGGATCTAAAGGATAAATGGCTGGACGCACATAAAGCACAACACGTATCTACATACTACCACATGGGACGCCGACAGCTGAGCGCCATAACCACACTATACGAAAAGAAAAAAGACAAAAGTTCTGGATGAGTAGCTGAACTGTGAGAGGGACGCCTCTACAGTAAGCGCTATAGAATTATATACGAACAATTGACTATTTGATCTTATGCAAGACAAATCGTATAATGAATTCGAAAGTTACCCATTGACAGAACTGCATAGCCCTAGTGTCCTAATTGAAAATAACAGACATTTCAGTGCATAAATTAAAGATATCAGCGTCAAAAGACCGATCGAAATTTGGTCTATTATATATTGCAATTACGTACTTTCCGTAAGGAACTTTGTATTGACTCATTAGGAATCTCTAACAAGGACATAGACAAATATACCTTGGATGACTAATGGATACTTGAAATTTTATTCGAATACTATTCGAAAAAATTCCATCAAAATAATTCCATGCGATATTTCATTCGATTTTTATCAGATTTTATATTCGATTCTTTATAACCTCTGATATTCTTATCCATTTGCAATTGGTTATATGGTCATAGTGCATAATTTTATTTATTGTATGTAGAGTAAAGTTTTAAGA
The DNA here is from genome assembly GCF_905171765.1 of Bufo bufo. Lineage (NCBI taxonomy): Eukaryota > Metazoa > Chordata > Amphibia > Anura > Bufonidae > Bufo > Bufo bufo. The sequence continues at coordinate 249,108,774 of NC_053393.1, read as the reverse complement.
TATATTACAGTATTATCCATAACATTATCTAATTATTTTATTAAATAATGTTATATATGTGAAATTCAGATGGTGAGTGCCTGCGGATTATTTTATATTTGTTTAAATTAAGAGAGAGTAGGTGAATCACTTGCAGCAGGGCACCATTACCATGGTGACAAGTGGGGTGAGCCACTATAACTTGCAATTTTAGGATGTATATAAAAGGCCAGAACACATATAACCCCATTCCACTGGGCACGCAAATCATCCCTCCCCATCTGTCTTATGTTCGAGTGGTACATAATCTACGTTCTTGTGTATGTAGATGAATCCTGAGCTCCAGAGAGATTTGTCCCAGGATGACAAAATAGCCCGCTGAAAACACCTGGTGTGGAATTGGGCGAAAGGGATCGCCTCGAAAGAGGCTACCATCAAGCCCAGCACCCGCATACAGTTGCGGATAGACGTACTGCGGCGCTGGAGTAGCAGACGCACAGACCTCTGAATGTCCAGTGCCTTGTCCAGCGGCAGACGTACCACGGCTGCACCTGAATCTAATGTCATGCCTAGGAACCTGACCTGAGTGGCGGGAGATAGGAAGGACTTCCGCAGATTGACTATCCACCCGAAGTGGGATAGAGTGCTCATAGTTATCTGAAGACTCTCCTCGCATTGATACGCCGTAGGAGCCTTGATCAAGATGTCGTCCAGATACAGGGGAAGAGTAATGCCTCTGGATCGCAGAAGGCCCAGAAGGGGGGAGAGCACCTTTGTGAATACTCGCGGAGCTGTCGCCAGACCGAACGGTAGGGCGACAAATTGGAAATGGGCTGAATGAATGGCAAACCAAAGAAAACGTTGGTGAACGGTTGCAATGGGAACGTGGAGGTAGGCATCCTGGATGTCTATGGATGCCATAAATTCCCCTTGTACCAATGAAGCAACCACAGAACGGAGGGAATCCATCCTGAATCTCTGAATACGGAGAAAGCGGTTCAATAACTTGAGGTCCAGCACTGGGCGCATATCGCCCTCCTTTTTGGGGACCACGAACAGGTTGGAATAAAAACCCGTAAAACTTTCCCCTAAGGGTACCGGTGTTATCACCACCCCTGTGAGAGAAGGGATTGAACTGCGTGAAAGAATGCCACAGCTCAAACAGGATCCCTGAGAGGCTGAGAAAGGAAAAAAATGGTTGGGGGGGGATAGACTTGAACTCTTGTAGCCCGAGGAAACGACCTCGAGTGCCCATGCGTCCGAAATATGGGTTCGCCAAATCTCCTGAAAAAAGGAGGAGACGCCCCCCCACCCGTGAGGGTGGGGACGCACCTTAATGCTGAAGGCTGTTTTCCTGGGGTGGAACAAGGTTGCCGTCCCCGCGGACGCCAGGCCTGCTGGGGCTTAAAGGGTTTCTATCACTTCATATGACATAATTAGCTGGCAGACACTAGCGATCTGCTAGTGTCTGCTCTGGCCAACCATCCTACTATAATCACCGTGCGTGGCTGTATTCGGCGCATTAGAGATGTCTGAGCTCGGAGCGGTCAGACATTCAATGCGCATGCGCCGACAGCCGCGCATGCGCATTGAATGTCTGACCGCTCCGAGCTCAGACATCTCAAATGTGCCGAATACAGCCGCGCACGGCGCATGCGCGAGAACTCGTCCGCTGCGTCACACGGAGGAGGACATGGGCGGGCTGGAGGGACGCGCTGGGCGGCGGCTGTGTATGAAGGTAGACGGAGCCTCTAGGTGCTAATGACGCCCACATAGCACCTAGAGGCTCATTAGCATATTTATAAAAGTTAGTTTTTTAGCAAAACCGCTGCCCCACAAGTGATTATAGTAGGATGGTTGGCCAGAGCAGACACTAGCAGATCGCTAGTGTCTGCCAGCTAATTATGTCATATGAAGTGATAGAAACCCTTTAAAAGGACTGGCCCTTCCGGTCTTGAGTGGACGGTCCCGCCATTGAGGTGGGAGCTGTACGGGAGCCTGAGAACCGCCGAAAAGGACTGGTAACATGTGGAGGAAACTCTAGAATGAAAGGGACGCTTCGCCTTAGGTTGGGGCAGATGGGTGCTTTTCCCACCTGTTGCTTCCGAAATAATCTTGTCCAGCCGGGCACCAAAGAGTCGCGACCCAGCAAAGGGAAGCCTCAAAAGCGAGCGCTTAGAGGAGGAGTCTGCCTTCCAGACCTTGAACCATAACTCTCGGCGGATAGATCTCGCGATAGCCGAGGAACGGGCGACCATCGTCCAGAGCCGCTTCGCAGAGATACTTCCCAGCCTGAGAAATTTGGAGCGCTAAAGACTGAAGGTCAGCGGGGGGGTCGACACTAGGTCTTGGTTCAAACGGAGAGCCCACTCAGAGACCGCCTTGGCTACCCATGCAGAGGCGAAGATTGCTTAGCCAGGCGACCGACCGGGAGGTCCATTTTTCTACGTAAATCGCCTGGAAAGGGATAGAGTAGGTCCAATCGCTTCAATGAACAATGAAGCGTAGACCTGGCTGGTCCCAAGCTTTTGCGACAACCACAGAAAAGTCGTAGTGTAATGGGAAGGACTTAGGTGCCTGCCTTGAATGCAGAAATGACACCCCCTGGTGGCTAGTGGAGGGAAGATCCTCCTGAACCTGGAAGGTGTCACGTATAGCTGATATCAGGCTATCTACCATGGATGCAATCTGAGAAGAATGCTCCGGGTACATTTCTGTATCCGAATCCCCAATCTCACCCTCTGACCTAAGAGGGAGAACGCCTGTGATTGAGAGCCAGGAGGAGGAGAGGATGTTGAGGTGTCAGAGGAGGAACAGTGGCCTGCTCTGGGACGCTTACTAGGAAGTCTGCCTCTGGTTTGTACGCTATGCGATTTTAGAGAGGTCTTCCACTGCCCGGGACAGGGATCTTGCCCAGTCAGGTTTCCCATAGCCAGGAAGGTCTTGCGCTTCTGTGGGATGCTAAAGAATAGGGGGATGGCTCTGTGCAGGAACAGGACATGCAGAGCATAGTGGTAGTGACTGGCAATGAGGGAACTTCACTGAGCATGAAGTGCAGGCATAGTAAGTGGTCCTGCAGGGTGCCTGAGGGGGAGTATTGGCTGGGTCAGACATTGTGGCACTGTCTTTATGCTGGAGGGGGTAGCGATCTCCTACCAGAAAATATGGCGGTCCCCGGTCCTGTGTCTCACCCTGTAGCGCTACGGGAAGGAGGAGGAAGCTGTGCCCCCTCCAACTCTGAGAATGAAGGCAGAGTGGCAGATTTGGAGGAAGCCACGCCCCCCGCTCCGGTGCGCTCGTCGGGCGGCGCATGCAGCCGCCATTAAACGCGGCCATGTAAAAGAATGTGGCCGAATCTATTTATCACCCCTGACAGTGGCCGCAGCGGCAAGAATGGTGTCGCATGTGGAGATATGCACCCTACTGAAAAAGGTGCCGATGCCGATGCTGCAATGTGCACCCGCACTGAAGGGGTGCCGATGCAGCGCTCCCAAAAAGAGTAGTGTCCGGGGGGGGGGTTGAGGGAGTGCAGCAGGGGTCCGGTCAAAGAAGGGCTGGAGATTAGGTGGCCCTCTTGCTGGGGAAGCAGGGGAGCGAGGCTGCCCTGGTCTGCTTAGTCTTCTTGGGGAGGCAGGGTGGTGGAATCAGGGACACCGGCCAGCCTCCCAGGGAGACAAACACCATGCAAATCTGTGCCCCATTCAGTAAACCTCGAGAAAAAAATAAAAAATAAAAAAAAAATTAAAAAAAAAATATAGAAGTAAATAAATCATAAAAAGCACCACCCTGCAAAGGTCTGCCTCCGACGACACTAAGCTAAAAACTGATATGCTCTCCAGGCTGGAGGGGGTATAGCCTGCAGGGGAGGAGCTAACAGCTTTGAGCCTAGTGTCGGCTCCTAGAAGCAGCAGCAAGCTATACCCACGGTCCTGTGTCCCCCAATGATATGAGCGAGAAAGAGCGGATTTATGGATGTTTAATCAAGGTGAAAATTCCACTCAGCATTGTCCATCTGCAGTCCCAGTCTCCTATAGATAGATTTTCGTATATCTGCGTACTCAACCCCACACACCGCTCTTGTTCTTTTCCGGAGGGGACGGGCTCTCAGTATGCGGCAGCGTGCATCAGCGAGGAGGGGGGAGGAGGGAGGGGAAGGAGGAAGCGCGGCACACCTACGTGTTTACGTCATGCCGCTACGCCAGGAATACTCTCACTGCCCTTTGGAACGCTTTTACTTATCCAACAGATTCAGAGAATGTTTCCTCGTGACACATCGTACTTCATGTGAGTAGTAATTTTGAGTCGATATGTTTTACCTTTATAAAAAATTCCACCATTTATGGAAAATTTGGAAAAAGTTGCTATTTTCTACATTTGAATTTCTCTGCTTTTCAAGGGGTTGTCTGCTTTTTTATATTGATGATCCATCCTCAGGATAGGTCATCAATATCAGATCTGCGAGGGTGAGACTCCTGGAACCCCCACCAATCAGTTGTTTGAAGAAAAAGCAGCGCTCATACAAGCAGTCTTCTCTTCATTGATTACCTGCTCACAGTTGCAATGAGCAGGTACAATTGGATGTGTTAGTTGTAATTACACCTGCTCATCACTGCCGTTCCATTGAAGTGAATAAGACGGTGTAGTTAGTTGAAAATTAGAAATTCCGTAATTGAAAAGGCCAGCAAATTTAAACAAAAATTTGAAATATAACTGGCCAATCATAACAAGACTTTCTTTCTGCTTGTCTTTGTGGCAGTCAGAACAACCACAAGCAGTACAGTGGCCTTGTCAGTATCAGTTTCTGCCTCTCCTGCTCACACCACCACTCCTCCATTCCATCATCCACAGAATGTGTGGCCAGGAAACTACATATGCCCATCAATCCACTTGAACTGAAGTCCCTCAACCTTGATGAAAGCCACCATTATTTCTCCATAAAAGCCTTCCCTGCCTTGTACTGTCATGAGGCAGAGAACATAAGCTGCTGCTTGGGATAGTTGCTTTGCAGGAAGGCAAGTGCTAACACATTAAGCAGCAATTATGGCCTGGCACAGCACATGTCTTTCACGGGCCACTGGCACAATGTTTTGCAAGATAGCAGTGACGCAGGACCACAGCACCATGGACAGGTTCTATTAAAACCTTCACATTTGTGTTGGTCTACCTCCTCCACCACCTCTTCAATGGACATCCTCCAGACCCCAAAAGAATCAGGGCAGAGCATTGCAAACATTCCCCCTTCTGCTTTTTATATTTGGAAACTGAAGCGTTGCCATGCCAAGAGAGGCCACACAGATCAGTTGCTAATCTGCATTAAGTAGCAAATATCCCACTGGATGTTTTCCCACCAACTACAACTGGGAAAGGTGGTCAGCTAAAATGGCAGGAACATTGTGGTTGCGCTACATTTGAGGAAAGTAACATATGCTCCCTACATGGCACTCTATTCAGCGATGAAACCCTTTCTAAGAAGTATTGAGGTTTGCAGAAGGTGCTGGCCATTTCCAGGAGTGTGCACATTTCAGCTGTTCTGTGGCTAAGAGGGCCCTTCTGTAATTGCAGCAACAGAACAGTCTTCCTTTGCACCACTTCACCCATGACGTTCCAAATCACTGGAATACCACTTTTCATAGGTTGGCGTATCTGTACGAGCCGCATAAAGTGGTCAATGATTATGTCATGCAACAGACAACCCCAACAAGGAGAATGTGTTCTTTTGAGCACAGGCAGTGGCAGCTCATCAGGCACGCATGTTGCGTACTCAAGCCCTTAGAAGAGGCCATTAGATTTGTGAGTAGGGACAACAGCAGAATCAATTATATCATACCACTGATATTTATAACAGAGAAAACACGCTTGCTGTTACAAAAATGGATGGTGGGAAAACAGCTTTTACATCTTGTTGCCCTGTTACTTGTTGGGGACCAGCATGGACAAAGTCCTGTGGAGGAGGATGAGAAGCTACCACTGAAGGAGGTGGTGAATGAGAATGATGCTGATGACACCTGCCATGACCCATCATTGCAGTGGAGCCTGAAAGAACTGGGTCCTTAGGCAAGCTGCATGCTTGGTAGCTTACAATCGTATCCTTAACATCAAAGTGATGACTACTGGATTGCCATGCTTTTAGACTCTTGTTAAAGCAAAATGGAGAATGAATTCCTGATGTCCAAAGGGAAGCAAACATTTTTATTACCAGGGTACATTATGTACACAGCTTGCTGAAGATTTCAAAGAGTGGAAACGTGCTGCCCACTCCTGGTCAGTCACAGACCTCCCATTGTGTTGGTTAAAAGACGTAGCAGAAGCCACAACAGCCAACTCAGTTTGAACATTGAGCATGATTGGGCAGTGCCGTGCCAAGCTGAAGCACATTTAACTGCTCCATGAACTTCTGGAAAGAAAGAATAGAGCAGTGGTCGAAACAGGCCCAGTTTGCCATCAATGTATTTTCTTGTCCAGCGTCCAGTGTGCGTTTAGTGCGGAATGTGGAGTCATCCCAACCAAGCAGAAAAGAATGAGGCATGGATCTGTGAGGATTTTCTCACACACCACTGCTGACCATGACCATGTCTGGCTCAATCATGCCGGCACAGCTGCTGCTACCCCTACACAGCGATCTACTGCCTTGCCACTTTTTTCTCTTTACAGCCACACCTCCTGCCTTGTCTGTCAGGTTCCGTACTGTACTTCTACTACTCTCCTTACTATTACCCCTACAGAGCTGCACATCTGCTTTGTCTGTGAGGTGCCACATTGTACTACTGCTACAAGAAAAAGGGAGAATTTTTTAACTTAATCCAGAACAAGCCACTTTCATTCTTCCTTTTTTGCTTTGAAACCCTTTTTTATTTTAAAGAAAAAAATCAGGGTATTTTCTCTTTTGCCCTCTGGAAAATTATTTTTAGTGTCTTAGTGAATTTTCTCTAGATCTTTCCCATATAATAATTCTCCATACAATGGGGATATTATACAACTTTACTGTGGAAGTCATATACCCAGACCAAGACTGGCAAATAATGCGAGGAGGGCATTATGGCTAATGCCGTAATCCTGGCAGTAAAGTCTAATGGACAGGCAGATTTTCTGCATGATGACTGCTCGTTCATTGGGCAATCCAGATCTTTCTGCAGATCAGGATTTGCTGGCAGCAGATCATGCTGTCTAATTACGATCTGCCACCGGAAAAGCACTTGAGCATGGAGACAAGCGATGGCATAGCGATCGCTCTTCCCCATATTGTTGGAGAGATAGCTGGATATAATAGCAGAGGTCTCCTCAGCAAGCGAGCAGGCGTTGCCAGTAGGGAAAGCTTCCCTCCTGAAAATAGTCTGTGTGATCAGGGTGTCTAATACCACATTAAGTCTGACTGAATCTGCTGTGGCGTTAGATAAACAAAAACAAAACACAACTTTTAATAACGGTGGAAAAGTTAGCAAAATTCTCATAAGGAGTATTTGCCTTCAGAAGAGTCAAGATATATAAGCCATCTTTTAAGCTATCTGGCAACAGAGGTAACTGCCAGTCTGGGCTTAAAGACGTAGCCGCATTCCATGTCTTTTTCAGATTTGCCTCAAATTTTTTTATCCATAGGATCACATAATGATCCCATATCCTCAAAAGGCCATGCAGTACCTCTAGCTAGTTCAGAAAGATATGTCAACTTTAGGACATTCAGAAAATATTTTTTCGTCATGTTCCAATAGAAACCTTCTCATAGTCCTGGGAAGAAAAACCTTTCTATCAGGATTTTTCCACTCTCACAATCAGAGAATGAATGTTTCTATGGACTGGAAAAACACGTTTTTCTCTCTCATCTAAACCTGAAAACATATGATCATGGGCCAGTTCTTTGGATCTTAACCTCCCTAATTTCCATCATAGCCCTATCTGCCTTCAATAATTAATTAGTGTCATCTGAAGAGAATAGGTATATTTTATATTCTGTATCACAACCCCAATCATTATCAGGGTCCCTAAAATTCTCAACCCAGTCCGAAACACATTCAGAGGAAGAGGAGGAAGATGGTCATCCTCTCTTAGACCTGTGTTTAGAAGTAGTTGGTTGACGGGGCAGAAAAAAAAATTAAAAAAAAAAAAAAAAAATCCCTTCATCTCATCTCTCAAAAATGGGACTTCCTTTAGAATCTCATCTGTGCGCTTCCTACAAATCTTATTACATTTATCAGGAAGTTTAGCTGCACACACACCACATCTTAAGAATTTGGATTTATGTATGTTTAGGTTTTACAACATCCTTATCACTCTAAGGCTACATTCACACGTCAGTATTTTTCTCTAATCCGATTTTCTGTCCGTTTTTTGCGGATCCGTTGTTCCTGAAAATGTTTCCGTATGTCATCCGTTTTTTGCGGATCCGCAAAAAACGGAAACATGTATAAATTTCAATAAGCAAATAAAGTTGTTTGGATTTCTTTAAAAAAAAAAAATAAAAATTAAAATGTCATTTCCAGGAACGGATTCCGTATAAAACGGATGACATACGGAATGACATCCGTATGTCATCCGTTTTTTGCGGATCCATTGACTTTGTATTGTACCAGGATCTGATTTTTCAGGAAAAGAATAGGACATGTTTTATATTTAAACGGACATGCGGAACGGAACAACGGAAACGGACAGCACACATTGTGCTGTCCGATTTTTTCCAGGACCCATTGAAAATGAATGGGTCCAGATCTGGTCCTGATCTGTTCCGCAAAAAACGGAACAGATCAGGAAAGAAAAAACGGACGTGTGAATGGACCCTAACATTGAGAGGAGAGAGGGGAAAAGATTATTCCTTGCTTGCAATATCACTCACAGCAAAGCTGATAGAAGGCTACACGCACTCTCAAGCTTCTAACAGGACTACTGCTGGGAGCATGGAAATGTGCAGAACATTTATTTAAAAAAAAAAAAAAAAAAAAAAAAAAGGATCTGAGCACAGTTCAGAGGGTTACTTCTGCCTTAACCTTCACGCCAGAGTTTCGGTAAAACCAGCACGTACATCACTGAAAAAGCCATCCACCTTGCAGAAGCCTCGAACAGCTCAAACAAGACCCCAGCAGAGACTTCGCATGCCTGAGCAGAGCATCTTGGGTAGCCAAATGAGCTGGAGTGATTCCCTGAGTGTCGGGCACAATGTTCTGAATGAGGGACCTACTTACCCTAGGTAGGTCCTGACACAGCCACAATGCAGCTGACAAAAGAAATCCATTCTTTGCTGCATCCATGCTGTGCTTCTTTCCAGTTCAAGCATACTAGTATTGCTCCCCTTTTCCCCACCTGAAGCTTCCTGTCCCTGCCTGGTAGGAGGAGAAGAATCATCTCAGGGTATTGTGGAGCAGATTTTCTTTATCCAAAACCTGTGCAGAAGGTTGCTAAGAAATTTATGGAGCAAGCTAAAAAAGTGAACCAGTTCCACACAACTAACACCTGCAAACAGCTCAGATCCTGGCTGTTTAACCTCTCAGATGCAATGGTCAAAGATAACCCCTGCATCAGAGCAATTATATAGAAGGAATGTGCTACCTCTGTACTGTCCTCCAATTGGAACCACCACAATGGAACTGCAGGTACCAATTGGTTTCTATGTTATGGTTCCTATTATTGTTATTCATAGCAATACAGAAGTATTGCTGTGAACAGTACAAGTGAGTAAAATTCCAAATACATATGTAGTGTAATCAGAATCCAGGTGCTAAAATAAGTGGGAGCCCAGCAGTATCATCAGGTAGCGCTATCAGTTTTATTTAATACCAGTAATATAGATATCACACTGCACCGATAATACTGCTGGGTTGATTACAGTGCATATTTTATTCACATATAGCGCTGACATATTCTACAGTGCTTTACAGACAGACATTGTCATCGCTTGCAGTCCACAGTGAGGCTCACAATCTAAATTCCCCATCAGTATGTCTTTGGAGTGTGGGAGAAAACCAGAGTACCCAGAGGAAACACACACAAGCACAGGGAGAATATACAAACTGCATGCAGATGTTGCTCTTGGTCAGATTCAAATCTAGAAACCCAGTGCTGCAAGACACCAGTGTGCCAAAACAGGTACAGTATGTGTGTTTGGAATTTTACTAGCATCTATTTATTTCGGGCCCTAGGCCTAGGGCCATGGGCGTAGGAAGCGGGGGGGGACGGATCCCCCCCAGGAAATAATGCGGGGGGGACAGGTATGGTCAAATCCCCCCCAGCGGCAGCGGGGCAATGTGTGCGGCGGCGGCGGGGCAGGCACTGAGATGAGCCAGGGCTGGAGATGATAGTTCTCTGCCCCGCCGCCGATGTTCTATTCAGCAGTGCAGTGGAGAAGGAGTCTCTCCCTCCCCCCTGTGCTGCTGCCCCCGTCGCTGCCAATAAGAAGAGACAGGAGGAGGAGGGGCTGTGGCCACTGCGCCACCAATGAAGATAACTGACCTGTAATACAAATACAGGAGGCGGGTGCCGGAATCAAATAGCGGCACCCGACCTCTATGACAGGGAGCTGCGATCAGCTGCAGTAGAGTTAACCCTTCAGGTGCGGTACCTGAGGGGTTAACTGCCGCTGATCGCAGCTCCCTGTCACAAAGGTCGGGTGCCGGCTATTTGATTCCGGCACCCGCCTCCTGTATTTGTATAAGAAACATTGGTGGCTCAGTGGGAAGTGCCAATGAGGGTTAAAAAATAATAAAAATTAACTCACCTCCTCCAGTTGATCGCGTAGCTGCCGGTCTCCTGTTCTTTCTTCAGGACCTGTGGTGACGTCACTGGAGCTCATCACATGGTCCATTACCATGGTGATGGATCATGTGATGTATCATGTGATGAGCACAGTGATGTCACCACAGGTTTATTATATTGGGGGGGGGGGGCGCACTGCACCACCAATGTTTATTATACTGGGGTGTTGGGGGGGCGCACTGCACCACCAATGTTTATTATATTGGGGGGCGCACTGCACCAATGTTTATTATATTGGGGGGCGCACTGCGCCACCAATGTTTATTATACTGGGGTGTTAAGGGGCGCACTGCGCCACCAATGTTTATTATATTGGGGGGGCCCACTGCGCCACCAATGTTGATTATATTGGGGGGCGCACTGCGCCACCAATGTTTATTATACTGGGGTGTTGGGGGGGCACACTGCACCACCAATGTTTATTATATTGACCTTCTACTAAGCCTTCTGTATTAAAGAGTGCTATTTTCCCTTATAACCATGTTATAAGGGAAAATAATACAGTGAATAGACTTTCATCCTAGCAACCATGCGTGAAAATCGCACCGCATCCGCACTTGCTTGCGATTTTCACGCAGCCCCATTAACTTCTATGGGGCCTGCGTTGCGTGAAAAACGCACAACATAGAGCATGCTGCGATTTTCACGCAATGCACAAGTGATGCGTGAAAATCACCGCTCATGTGCACAGCCCCATAGAAGTGAATGGGTCCGGATTTAGTGTTTCATAAAATGCAAAATGCACGCGGCTTTTTTTGGTGTATAAAAATAAAACAAAAAAGAAATAGATAAGTATGGACCATCAATGAGAAAGGGGAAATGATGGAAATAAAGCTATAAAGTATCAATGCAGAAAGGAATTATAGTGGAGAGGTATCTCCAAAAATAAAGGACTCAGTTATGAATCTGTCAAGTTATGTATTATCAGACCATAAATCTCTTTATTGAGCAAGGGACTTTTAAGTTTGCCCCTATGACCAACTTTGATGTTTTCCCACACAATCAAGGACTTTAACTTGTAACCTAACAGTTAAAAGACACTTTAGGCCAATACCGAATGAACTAGATAATTAAGAGATAGTGAATAAAGATGTCATGCATAATATATCTGTAGGTCAGGGGTACTTAACTGGTGGACCGCAGTCCGAATCCGCAGCTCTGTTAGTCAGGGGAACATGGCATAGGCAAGTTTTTACACCTGAGTCAACGCATAACCCTGTGGGGGCCAGTAAAGGGGACCTAACTGTGTGCAGGGGGGCCATATAATGTGGCATAACTGAGGGTGCCACTAAATGGGGCATAACTGTGTGGGGCCATAATCTATGGGAGGGCATCACTGTGTTTGGGGGCTACCTAAAGGGGCATCACTATGTGTGGAGGCACTTGAGGGGACAGAACTGGGGGGGTATAACTTTGTGGAAGGATATCTAAAGGTCCACAATTGTGAGGGTTAACTAAAGGTGAATAAGTGTGTGTAGGGACATCTAAGTGGGCATAACCTGGTGGGGGCCACCTAAGGTGACATAACTGAGGGTGCCACTAGAGGGTATAACTATGAAAGGGCATCACTGTTTGGGGGGGCACCTAAAGGGGCATCACTATGTGTGGAAGCACTTGAGGGGGAACAACTGTGGGAGGGCATCTAGTGGGCACAACTGGGTGGGGCGCTAAGCATAACTGAGAAGGGCCACTAAAGGACGCATAACTATTAGACGGGCATCACCTTCGAAGCCATTTAAGAGGGGCATCACTGTGTGTGGGGCTTCTTAAGGGGGCATCATACAGTGTGGAGGGACAATTAAGGGGCATCCCTTTGTGAGGGGAGCAGTTAATATTACATCATACTGTGTAAGCTGGGCACTCAGAACATCACTTTGTTCTGGGGACTTTCAAGAGGGCCTCATTCTGTGTGAGGGGGCACTTAGGGATATCATACTGTCTGAGAGGCACTAAGGGGCATCATTATTGTTACAAGGCACTGAAAGGACAGTCTTACTGTTTGGTCGGCACAATGGAGATTAGATGGGCTTAGAGGTGTGGGTTATTGAAAAAAAAATTAACAGAGTGCTGCATGCCTCCTTACATTTTTTTTGCAGCTCAGACCTTCAACCTACAGTAGATTCCAGCATGTGGATCCTTACAAAATGTACTTTAGTACCCCCGCTCTAGGTGACAAAGTGGATATTAGACCGTTTGATTTGCCAGAATAAAACAGCCACCTGGTGTTGCAGGCTTTTCACTTTCAGGCAGTTGAAGATTATGATCAAGACCCGTTTCCCCATCCCCAATCTGGACTTTTATCCTGTGAATTCAAGGGTTCCAGTCCTGGATAAATTCCAGGAATTCGTAGGAGAGTTGGTGCGGTTAGATAGGAGAATTAGGCCTCTTTCACACAACCTATATGAATTGTGTCAGGATCTGTTCAGGAAAAAACCGATGCTTTTGCAAGCAAGTTCAGTCAGTCTTGTCCGTGACTGCATTCAGGGTTTCAGTTTTTTCAGCACGGGTGCAATCAGTTTTTGAAGCGTTTTTCACGGGCCTGAAAAAAACCCAAAGACTAAAGAACAATAAACTACCGTATTTTTTGCCCCATAAGACACACTTCCCCCCAAAAGTGGGGGGAAATGGCAGTGTGTCTTATGGGGCGAATGCTGACATTTTTACTATGCTAACACCACTGATACAACGCCGGCTGCGATGCTGCACAACACGGCGATGTATCAGCGGGGAGGGAGGAGGGGCTGGAGGCCTGCAACTGCTGTTGGAATCGCGGCAGGGCACGGTACAGTCACTGTACTCTTACACCGGGCCCCACCGCTCAAAGCAGTCTTCATATCTAAACTGCAATCATCCTTAACCTCTTGGTAACATTAGTTAAAGTAGCACTATCCCGTGTAGTAGTACTTACCATCAAACTCCCGTAGCATGTAGGGCGGTCGGCAGCGCAATGTCATTCACGTCACACGCCTGCTCCTCCCACTTTATTAATGAAGCAGGCACGTGACGGAGGTTAAGGATGATCACAGTTTAGATATGAAGACTGCTGTGAGCAGGCCTTGTGTATGACACATGTATAGCAGTGTCCTCCACAGATGCCCCCATAACAGTCCCATCCATAGACCCCCCCTCCCCCAAACAGTGCCATCCACAGACCCCCCCTCCCCCAAACAGTGCCATCCACAGACCCCCCCCTCCTCCAAACAGTGCCATCCACAGACCCCCCCTCCTCCAAACAGTGCCATCCACAGACCCCCCCTCCTCCAAACAGTGCCATCCACACATCTCCCATAACAGTGTCATCCACAGATCTCCCATAATAGTGTCATCCACAGATCTCCCATAATAGTGTCATCCATAGATGCCCATTAGCTCAAAACCCACAAAAAAAGCACACCTTTTGGTTCAAAAAAATTTTTTCATTATTTTCCTCCTCAAAAACCTAGGTGCGTCTTATAGGGCGAAAAATACGGTACATCTCATAGCAACTGATCAGTGAAAAACGCATTGCATCCGAATGCAATCAATTTTTCACGTCAATTGAACCAGAGTTCGTGGATAGGATGCGGACCCATTCATTTCAATGGGCCTGCAAAAAAACGTAATTAGACTTACCGGTAATTCTGTTTCCTTGAATCCACCATAACTGCTACGGATGAGATTGATCCCTTGACCTCTGTAGGGGCAGGAACTACACAGAGTTGACTATAATGGGGACGGGGCGGAGCTCCGACGCAGCACGGCGAAAGCGGCCGGACTAAAAAGCCTGACATGCAGTAATTTTAGTCCGGCGGCCTTTCGTCGTGCACTGCCGTGCTGCGCCGGAGCTCCGCCCCCATTATAGTCAATGGGGAAGGAGCGGCGGTCCGGCGAAATAGCCGCAGGACGGATCCGACATGGTGAACAGCATGTCGGATCCGTCCTGCCGCAAGTGTGAAAGTACCCTTACCGGTAAGTCCAATTACGGTTTTTCCATTTCATCCACCATGACGGCTACGGATGAGAACTAACAGATTACTAAGTAGGGGGGGCAACTGCTTGCAACACTTTGGCCAAACGCCAAATCTGCTGCAGCAGAAAAGTTCAGGCGGTAGTGTCTAATAAAAGTATTATGCTAGACCAGGTTGCAGCCCTGCATATTTGATCGAGAGATACCCCAGCCTTTTCTGCCCAAGAGGAGTCCATAGCTCTAGTAGAATGTGCCTAGATCCCTATAGGACATGCCTGACCTAATAAATTATAGCAGAAAACAATAGTTGTTTTTATCCAACGCCCTATGGATGTCTTGGAAAGTTTTTTTCCCCCCCTTATTTTTTCCGGAAAACTGAATTAACAGATTATCCTTCCTAAAGGGTGCTGCAACTTCTAGGTACTGGATAATTGTCTCCCTTACGTCTAAAAGATGTCATTTTTCTTCCGAGGAGTTTTTTGGATCACTGCAGAAAGGTAAAATAATTTCCTGGTCCCTATGGAAATTTGAAACAACTTTCGGGAGAAAACCCGGATCTAGTCTCAATACAATTTAAATCGGGAAAAAATGATAAGTATGGTTCTTTACATGACAAAGCCTGGATGTCTCCTATGCGTCTAGCGCAGTGTTTCCCAACCAGTGTGCCTCCAGCTGTTGCAAAACTACAACTCCCAGCATGCCCACACAGCCAAAGGCTGTCCGGGCATGCTGGGAGTTGTAGTTTTGCAACAGCTGGAGGCACACTGGTTGGGAAACACTGGTCTAGCGGATGTAAAAGCAGTTTTGAAAGATGTTTTAGGGAGATTTCTGTTACGGGGGAAACAGGAGGATTTGTTAACCCATTAAGGACTAAATTTAGGTCCCATGGCGGTGTGTTAGGCTTTAAGGAAGGTCTGAGTCTAGAAGCAGCTTTAATAAATCTTCTAACCCATCTATGGTTTGCTAGGTTAGTATCCTAGAAAGCCCGCAAGGCTGATAGTTGGGCCTTCAAAAAGGTACTAGGCCTAAGACCTAAGATTTTTTTTGTATGGAGGGAGATGATATAGCAGTAAACTCTTTTCCCAGCCATGAGCAATATCTTTTCCAGATTTTTAAATAAATGGCGTCTAACTTTTTTCCTGCTGGCTTTAAGGGTACCAATTACTTAATTTGAGAGGCCTTTGCTCCTTAGAATCTCGCTTTCAGGATCAAAGCCGATAGCTTGAAGAGACCCGGGTTTTGATGGACCCTGGAAGATTGGACCCTGTGAGAATGTTCTTCTGGAAAGGAATCAGCCATGGATCTTCCAAGGATAAATTTCTCAGGATGGGAAGCCAGGTTCTCTTGGGCCAATACAGGGTAATTAGAATCACTGTGACTGGGTCTGTGAGGATTTTATGAAGAACCTTGGGCATTAATGCCCATGGGGGGGGGGGGGGGGGGGGGAAGAAACGCGTATGCAAGGTTCCAGTTTACTGAAAAGGCGTCCACCGCCCATGGATTTTCCCTGGGATTCAGGGAGCAAAATCAGTTGACCTTTGCATTTCCTTTTAAAGCGAATAAGTCTATTTGAGGTTGGCCCCACCTGTTTATTAATTTTAGAAAAATTACTGGATTTAAAGGACCATTCCTCTGGGTCTAGAGTTTGTCTGCTTAGAAAATCTACTTCAGTATTTTCCGATCCTTTCAAGTGAACGGCTGTGATAGATAAGACATATTTCTGCCCAGGAAAAAAAAAATTCTTGTTAAGGATCTTAATTTTTGGGACCTTGTGCCTCCTTGATGCTTCAGATAAGCGACTGCCGTTGTATTGTCTGAGAATATTTTTAGGTGTTTTTCGCTTAATAGATTAAAATAAAATTTTAGGGCCTCCCATACAGCTCTTAACTCCCTGCAGTTTGATGACTCTTATTTGTTCCAGCTATTTCCCTTGCCAGCTTGAGGAGGCCACAATTGCACCCCATCCTGTTGCGCTAGCGTCGGTTACCACTTGTACTCCTGGCTATTTTTGTCAGATAACACACCCCCCCCCGGTTAGATTGGTTTCCATTTTCCACCAATTTAAATCTATTTTTACTTGCAAGGGGATTTTTATTATCCTGTCCAAGGATGACTGATGTTTGTCCCAATTGCTCAATATCCAGGATTGGATGGTCCTGGTGTGGGCTTGGCTCCAGGTAACCGCTGTTATACAGTAGGTCATGAGACCCAAGATGCTCATGGCGTTCCTGATAGAGGTGCTGTTTTGGGTTTGAAATTTTCCGATTTTCTCTATAATGGCTATTATTTTTGCCCGAGGTAGTAAAGTCTTTTGGGCTTCTGAGTCTAGTATTACCCCAAGAAATTTCCTGTTGGATGATGGAATTAGGGAAGATTTTTTTATATTTATCAGCCAACCCAGGCTGGAAACACTCTGTAAGAAGGTTTGCATGTTTGTGGCTGTTTCCGCTTCTGAATCTCCCTCTTTCCTGAGGGAGGGCAACATTTCCACTACAAGTTTCGTAAAGACCCTTGGTGCGAATGAAATGCCAAATGGAAGAGCGCAGAATTGAAAATGATGAATTTTGTGATCCGGACTTGGTAATGCAAAACGAAGATATTTTTGCGAATTTTGATGTATAGGGACGTGATAGTATGCGTCCTTGAGATCTACGGACGTCATACATGCCCCCTTTTTTTTTATTAAAGGGAGGATGGAGGAGATAGATTCCAATTTTGAATTTTTTTGTACACTATAGACTTGTTTAGATCTTTTAGGTTTATGATGGTTCTGGAGGATCCATCAGTTTTTTTGAACTAAAAAGAGTCTCGAGTAAAAACCTTTTTTTTCCTCTGGTATTGGGACCCGTTATTACTCTTGATGCTTTTAATTCTAGTATACCCTGCCAGATTTTTGAAAAGGTATTTGGATCGTGGGACTTCACTTGGAATCTTTTTGGTGGGGTAGAGGTAAATTCTATTTTGTATCCCTTTTTATAATGTCTAGTGCCCAAGGGTTTGATGTTGTGGCTTCCCACTGGGTTAAGAAATTTTTTAACCTCCCCCCTACTGTGGAGTCATTGCTTTTCGTTTAGCTTGTTTTGGGGGTTGAGGAGGAAGCCCCTGCCCTTGCCCCTCTTCTGGTAACTCCAGCGACCCGACTCTCCTTTGCCTCTATAAAGGTCTGTATTGCTGACTGAAGGGGCGAAAACATTTTTTTTGTTCTTCAGGAAAGCTCTTTTTCACCTTCCCCCCCGGATTTCATCCAAAGTGCACGCCTGGTAGATTTTGAGAAGGCGGCGTCTTTGGCAGCAAATCTAACAGATTCAGCAGAGGCATCCGCTAAAAATGCAGTGGCGGATTTTAAGAGGGAAATAGACTGAAGGATTTCTTCCCTAGGGGTTTAATTTTTTATATGACCTTCCAGTTCATTAAGCCAGAAATACATAGCTCTAGCCACTGAGGTAGCTGCGATATTTGTTTTCACCTCAAACATCGAAGCTTCCCAACATTTTCTTAGAAGGGAATCCGCTTTCGGTTCCATAGGGTCACGCAGCTGGGATGCGTCTTCAAATGGCAAGAAAGTATTTTTTACTACTTTTGCCACCTGAACATCAATTTTAGGGGTATCGTTGAAAATTTTTGATTCGTCAGGGTCAAGGAGTAACCCCTTTCTGAATTCTCTAGAGACCCCTAGTCTTTTTTCAGGATCTGACCATTCAACATTGATCATTTCTTTTATATTTTCATTAATGGGAAAGACTGTAGCTTTTTTAGTGCGTAATCCCCCAAACATTTTGTCCTGAACAGATCTTGTTTTTTGGACGTTTGATACCCATAGTTTCCCTTACAGCTTTAAGAAGTTCATATCTTCAGAGGAGAAAAAGTATATTTTTTCTTCCTCATCCTCTATTATCTCCCCATCCGACAACTGATCTTCAAAAAGATCGTGTTTGAATGCAGACGCCCCCTCTTCCATGTGCTCAGAATCTGAGGAGGATGGAACGGATAACCTCGGCTTTTTCGTAGGAGGTGCATTTTGAGGGGGTGGAGAGAGGCCAATGAGGATCTGATTTCATCCCGAATCATGGTCTTAATTTCTGTCATGATAGACTGTTGCTCTTCCTTCAAAAGGTCGCTAATGCAATTTTTGCAGAGTTTTTTCTTATGTCCCTCAGGTAATTTTTTTGAATAATTAACGCATTTAGAATACTTTGTTTTTGCTTTAATTTCTTTAACCTAGGTAAAATAGCAACACATTTCAGGCCCATGGACTAAAAGAAAAACATATACAGATAGAGATGCAGGTTTTCCCACTGGGAGACTCACGGATGGAGTTACCGAAGGTGGGTCTGTACATTCGCCATGGGTCCCAGGAGCCTCCGGAGCCGACATTGTTGCTGCAGAACAGGAGAGACGCTGGCTGTGCGCTGCCGCGCTTGTTTCAAAGTACAGCGTCTGACGTAATCAGGGTTCAACACAGGAGCCCGAACTAGCATGATGACGTGTGCCCCATCAAGCTCCGCCCCTTCCGGAAGTAGCGGTATTGCAGCGGAGCCCCGAGCAATGCCCGGCAATCGGCGTCCTTGCTCCCGCTGGTCTGCTTCGGCATAAAATCGGGAAAGAAGGGAAGGAAGACCTTGCCAGCCACAGTGAAGTCAGGTCTCCCGCTTCAGAGAAGAGATCCCCGCTAACCTCCCCAGCCCAGCTTTGGCATAAGCTGCGGGAGGGCTGAGGAGGAGATTGGTAAGCCAATCTTTAAATAAATAAGAAAAAAAGAACAAACTCTTCAAACTCCCGCAGGAGTTTCTCTGTGCAGCCTACCCCCGTAGGGACAGGAAAAACACTGAGGGTGAGAGTGGGTGGGGGCTTCTTAAACTCTCTCGGTGTATTTCCTGCCTCTACAGAGGTCAAGGGGTCAATCTCATCCGTAGTCGTCATGGTGGATAAAATGGAAAAACGAGGACAGCACACCGTGCTTTGCCTATCTCTCTGTATAAGCGCAGTCACAGTGAAGGGGCAGGGAAGGGGGCGCGGTTACCTCGACTTGAAGCAAGGAGGCCACTGCCCCTTTGACTTCAAGCATGACTAGAAAATCACTCCGGCAGAGGATAAAGGAACGTTTTCAGAGCTTTTTCCGCATCTGCCTTCAGGAAAAAAAAATGATAGTCTGCCAAGGCCCCATTGACTATAATGGGGGCGGGCCGCAGCATGTCGTAGTTTTATTCCGGCGGCCTCTCAGCAGGTTTGCGTTCTGCGGCTGGACCTCAGACTCACCCCCATTATAGTCAATGGGGGCGGAGCAGACTTTCAGCGGCACGGTGCACTAGCAGCAGCACAGATCCAGTAGCTGTTCCCCCGTAGGAACAGCCTGCCGGAGAAGGCTGCTGCAAGGGTGAAAGTAGCCTTAGCCGTATACAATATTAGTATATCAAAACTTACAGTAAACACCAGAGTTTGACATTTTTTTTCAGCGTTGTTGTGACATTTATTCAAGTGTCAAAGTATAGCCCATTAAGTTAGTGTGAACAGACTCATGACCTGTGATTTGGATAATACATTTTACATCTTAAACAGGCGTTTTAGATTCATATAAAACTCCCCCACTTAGTATACTTTTCAAGCACGTTTTGACTGATTGTACCTTACAGCTTGAATTTGCATGGGTTGGGAGCGCTGCATTTTCTGTCTTGGTGGCATGGACGGAAGGTTGTTGGTTCCTGAGTTTGAAAGGGGACTTCGACCATTTTTTAGAAGTGGCATAGACTCAGTCACTTTGCTGCATGTAGAGTATAAACTGTCCAACGAAGAATTCATATCATTAACCAGAGATTCTAGGTCAACATCATCATCTGAGAATGGAAAGGGGGAAAAAAAAAGAAAAAAAAAAAAGCTAACCCATCGAATGCACTGCTTTAAACATACTACTAAAAACACATCCCTGAACAGTTCTCGCTGTCAATTTTAAAGCAATCTCACCAATAAATCCCACTACTAATTAGGGTACTTTCACACTAGCGTTTTTCTTTTCCGGCGCTGAGTTCCGTCCTAGGGGCTCAAATCTGGAAAAGAACTGATCAGTTTTATCCTAATGCATTGTGAATGGAGAGCAATCCATCCAGGATGCATCAGGATGTCTTCAGTTCAGTCTTTTTGACTGATCAGGCTTTTCAGAAATTCAGTCTTTTTCCCACATGACTTGCATTAACGCCGGATCCGGCTTTTGCATGTTAAACCCGAAAAATGTGAAAAAAAGTTAAAGTCCATAAATGGCGGATCCGTTTTTTCCAATGCATTTTTTCATTGTGATCAAAATCCTGATCAGGATTCAAATGTAATCCGCTTTCACACGTTTTTCCGGATCCGGCGGGCAGTTCCGGTGTCGGAATTGAACGCCGGATTAAAACAACGCAAGTGTGAAAGTAGCCTAAAACTAGATACATCTTCCAGATAATCAGTCATAATAATTTGGTAACAAAGCTTTTAAAAAACAGTCTACTGTTTTCACATAAACAGCTTTTACCCGTTAAAGGGAATGTGCCATCAGAAAATGACCTATTGATTAAAATCAAATTTTTTATGGTTTAATATATTTAAGAATTTTTATTTTAAAATGTTCAAAATCTGGCAGATTTCACACTAGCAACCAAGCCTAATAACAGGCACCGGTTCTTTGTCTGTACAGATCACTTTACAGGCAAGATTATAATGCCAGATAAGCAGGCAACTGCAGCGATATCACCTCAGCATACAGATAAGACAGGATCCACCATTTACAATAGGCGATTGTCAAATCTAAGGCTACTTTCACACTTGCGTTCAGAGCGGATCGGTCTGGTGTCTGCACAGACGGATGCGCTCCTATAATGCAAACGTTGGGATCCGTTCAGAACGGATCCGTCTGCATTATATTTCACAAAAAAATCTAAGTGTGAAAGTTAGTCAGACGGATCCGTCCAGACTTTGCATTGAAAGTCAATGGGGGACGGATCCGTTTGAAAATTGCACCATATTGTGTCAACTTCAAACGGATCCGTCCCCATTGACTTACATTGCAAGTCTGGACGGATCAGTTTGGCTCTGCACGGCCAGACGGACACCCGAACGCTGCAGGCTGCGTTCGGGTGTCCGCCTGCTGAGCGGAACGGAGGCCAAGCGGAGCCAGACTGAGGCATTCTAAGCGGATCCGCATCCACTCAGAATGCATTGGGGCAGTACGGATGCGTTCGGGGCCGCTTGTGAGAGCCTTCAAAACGGAGCTCACAAGCGGAACCCCGAACGCAAGTGTGAAAGTAGCCTTATCCATTCTTTCCTTGTACAATGACCTCTGCACAGATCACAGAGCATGCCTAGAAAACTCCCACATAGAAGTTAATGAGGGCCGCTCCTGACCATTGTGTCTATGGCCCATGTGGCTGCCGTAAAGCAATAGTCTTAATGCTTTCTAAATGCTATTAAAAACAGGCAAGATGGCCGCCCCCATAATCATGTTCAGAAATCGAATTAAAAAATCTGCAATCAGAAAATAAAAACAGATTACAGATAAAGGCTGTGTGTTGCTATCTGGTTTTAACTGGTAGATACAATTCTTGGTGACATCTCCTTTAGGGTCCATTCACACAACTGTAGTTCTGGGTCTGTGAACCCATTCACTTCAATGGGGTCGCAAAAGAGGTGGACAGGACATTGTTGTCTGCATCTGTAGTTCCGTTCTGCGACCCCACAAAAAAAAAAAAGCGTGTCCTATTCTTGTCTGCAATCGCGAATAGGCATTTCTATCATACGGCCGGTCATGTACGTTTCTAACAGGTCAGAGAATTAACAGGAAGGGGTTATCTCCCACAAAAATGACATCTGGCAAACATACGGCAGAAGTCCGGTCTTTAAATATAGCGCGCACTCCAGAGCGTAGGGCTTATGATGGCTACCGGGTGCCTACTGTTTTATGCAGCAGACAACAGCGGCTATTGTCTGCAAACGGCGGTAATGCAGATCGCGGACATTTAACCCCTGAAATGCCGTGGTCCAATGACAGCTCCTCTGGGCTAAGATTGTGGAGAGCATTCAATGTAAGTAATGAGTCTGAGTCTGTACTAGGCTTCCAGGCTTATTACTTGTATATTACACTTCAGGCCAGCTGGTGGGAGCACCGAATTGTAACATAGCAATCTATGTATAGAGTAATGGAGAAAATTCCATTGCTCTATACCACGGATGGGCAAACTGCGGCTCTCCAGCTGTTGTAAAACTACAACTCCTAGTATGCCCAGTGTGCCTACAGCTATCAGCCTACACAGCAGGGCATGATGGGATTTGTAGTTTTACAACAGCTGGAGAGCCGCAGTTTGCCCATCCCTGCTCTATACAAATTGCAATTTGATGATTGTATGTTGGGGTCCACTTGTTAAAGAAAAAACACACATCATAGGCATCATTGCATGTGAAAACGCTCATACTATTAAAATATTTATAAATAAAAAATAACTTATCCCATACAGTTAATGGCATAATGCCATAATCAATTTTTTTTTTAAAAAGTGATCAAAGTCATACACACTCCAAAAAAGTATAAACAAAAACTACAGTTCGCCCTGCAAAAAATTAACCCCTTACACATCTCTGTAGCCATAACTATAAAATATTATAGGGGTCAGAATATGGCAATGAAAGTTGAAGATGCAGCCTATTTTGGCCTTCAGGACTGTGATGAATATGGGGAAATATAATTTGATGCCTACCAATTTTTTGTCAAGGGTGATGGGCATCTTGAATAGGAAATAGGCGCCACAGGTGGCCCAGCCTCAAAGCGACAACATTTGACACATCCAGCAGCTGGACTACAAGCAAGCTTCTGACAAGACGACCCCGAGCTGGTCAACTGCATCAATGAAACCACCCAGACAATCTGGATTTATGAGATTGCCGGTTACACCTTCAAGGCCCTGGGAACAAGCCGAATGTTCCCCTGGGCCTCCCTCACTTGTAGGACCCAGGGAAGGGGAGTTATTAAGAACTCCTAGTAGAAACATACAGTTTGATCTCCAAATGTACCAGGGACCCTGCCGGATCCATCGGCAGAAGAACCACCTCCCTATGACCTTCCGGTAAGGAGTTATGATCCATATTGTGTTTTTTGAAGTTTTATCTACCAGACCCAAAGGAAGAGGGTGTTGGACCCTCCCAGGGGGTAGGAGTGGAGTGAACGACCAAGGGTTTAATTGCCTTTGTGGGGCAGTAGCCATTGTCTTTCTTCTGAAAGGAGATCACACCGTGCATCGTGTTTGAGAAGACTAGAAAACCCCACTGGCATCACTGCCTCCCATGTGACTGCAGCACCAAAGCCTACACACCTAACCAGTAACTAACTTTCACGTTATCTGCTACTTGTGATTGTACCATTACCTGTATTTGCATCTCTGACCACTGTATATATTCATTGTGTATATATTGTAGTTGTCTAGTGTGCTGTTAAGGTTATTAAACATACAATTTAATCTTCGGTTCTTTTATTTCGATCCACGAATCCACACGTCTGTCTCGGTTTAACGTTAAGTGCTACCTGGGCTGGTTTCTGGCCCAATATAATTCTGTTAACAGACCAGGCTTATATCTAATAAGGAAATGGTGGCAGTCTACTGGACTAGCAGGGCTGTTTCACTGGGGCAGTGAAAAGGCTCTCAGCCTGTCAGGGTGGCGAGCCAGTGTTGTGCCACGCCGGAGGTCGCATGGGCCAGCCTCTCTCACTCCCCATGCCTCCCTGTGCCCATGTGGACAGGGGTGTGTCTGTGTAAAACTGTGCCAATCTGACCTTACATACCCCCAGGGTAGTGTGGAACATCACCTCTTGGTGAAAGTGAAGAGATCGTACTGCGTGGTCCTGACGTAGTAGTGACAGAGGTTTGGTTCGTCACAAGGACGAAGGTCAATTTTGCAAATCTGACGTGTCACTATGTGGTAAGATCCTTTATACTTTTACTTATACTAGTAGTTAAACGTTTTCATGACACACCGAACTATAGTAGAAACTTTTTGTCCATCTATAAAAAAAAATAAAAATAAAAAAAAATGCAAGATTTTATTATTTGCCATATATCAGTTATGTGTTGGCTTCATTCTTTAAAAAAACACTTATTTTTTGGGGATGTAAGAAATCTTACAAGCGTAACACAGCTTTTCAAACTTCCAAAACCTATTTTTTAAGGGACCAGTTCAATTCTAAAGTATACTGCATAAATCAACCAAATTTCCTCAATACACCACTAAGTAGGGGGAGTCACTTATAGAGAAGGATTTGGGTGTACTTGTGGATGGTAGATTAAATTACAGCACACCATGTCAATCAGCTGCTTCTAAGGCCACAAGGATATGGTCATGCATTAAACGAGGTATGGACTCGTGGGGCAGGTATGTAATATTACCACTTTACAAGGCGTTAGTGAGGCCTCATCTAGAATATGCAGTTCAGTTCTGGGCACCAGTACATAGAAAAAGGTACAGAGGAGAGCGACAAATGATAAGGAACGTGGAGGGTCTTAGGTCTTAGTACTGAAAAAAGATAAAAATAATTGAATGTATTTATTTAGTTTTGAGAAGAGACGTTGAAGTGGGAATATGATTAACCTAAACAAATATATAAATGGGCCATACAAAAAATACGGTGAAAAACTGTTCCATGTAAAATGCCCTCAAAAGACAAGGGGCACTGCCTCCAACTGGAGAAGAAAAAGTTCAGTCTCCAGAAGCGTCAAAACTTCTTTACTGTAAGAACTGTGAATCTGTGGAATAGACTTCCTCAGGACGTGGTCACAGCAGAAACAGTGGACAGTTTTAAAAAGGGTTTAGAGGACTTCTTAAAAGTAAAGAACATTAATGCTTATGAAAAGGTGTAGAAAAATGTGTAGAAATCTGAGTCTCACTTCCTTCTGGGATTCGCGTCTCCACCTATCCCTTGGTTGAACTTTATGGACGTACCTTATGTCTTTTTTCAACTGTATTAACTATGTATAATTGTTATATACCCCAAAATGATACCAATGAAAACTACAAGTTGTTCATCAAAAATCAAGCCCTCTCACAGTTCTGTAGAAACAAAAACATTATAGGTCTTGGGCTGCTGTAATTCAAATAATAAATTTATATTTATTTATATATATATATATATATATATATATATATATATATATATTTTATTTTTTATTTTTTATTTTTTTATTTTTTTTAAAAAGGTTTTCATTGTGCAAAAAGTAGAAAAACTAAAGTTTTTTTGAATATATATTTAAATACACATACATACATACATACACACTCACCTAAAGAATTATTAGGAACACCATACTACACTGCTCAAAAAAATAAAGGGAACACAAAAATAACACATCCTAGATCTGAATTAATTAAATATTCTTCTGAAATACTTTGTTCTTTACATAGTTGAATGTGCTGACAACAAAATCACAAAAATAAAAAAAATGGAAATCAAATTTTCAACCCATGGAGGTCTGGATTTGGAGTCACACTCAAAATTAAAGTGGAAAAACACACTACAGGCTGATCCAACTTTGATGTAATGTCCTTAAAACAAGTCAAAATGAGGCTCAGCAGTGTGTGTGGCCTCCACGTGCCTGTATGACCTCCCTACAACGCCTGTGCATGCTCCTGATGAGGTGGCAGACGGTCTCCTGAGGGATCTCCTCCCAGACCTTGACTAAAGCATCTGCCAACTCCTGGACAGTCTGTGGTGCAACTTGACGTTGGTGGATAGAGCGAGACATGATGTCCCAGATGTGCTCAATTGGATTAAGGTCTGGGGAACAGGCGGGCCAGTCCATAGCATCAATCCCTTCATCTTGCAGGAACTGCTGACACACTCCAGCCACATGAGGTCTAGCATCGTCTTTCATTAGGAGGAACCCAGGGTCAACCGCACCAGCATATGGTCTAAAAAGGGGTCTGAGGATCTCATCTCGGTACCTAATGGCAGTCAGGCTACCTCTGGCGAGCACATGGAGGGCTGTGCGGCCCTCCAAAGAAATGCCACCCCACACCATTACTGACCCAATGCCAAACCGGTCATGCTGGAGGATGTTGCAGGCAGCAGAACGTTCTCCACGGCGTCTCCAGACTCTGTCACGTCTGTCACATGTGCTCAGTGTGAACCTGCTTTCATCTGTGAAGAGCACAGGGCACCAGTGGCGAATTTGCCAATCTTGGTGTTCTCTGGCAAATGCCAAATGTCCTGCACGGTGTTGTGATGTAAGCACAACCCCCACCTGTGGACGTCAGGCCCTCATATCACCCTCATGGAGTCTGTTTCTGACCGTTTGAGCAGACACATGCACATTTGTGGCCTGCTGGAGGTCATTTTGCAGGGCTCTGGCAGTGCTCCTCCTGTTCCTCCTTGCACAAAGGTGGAGGTAGCGGTCCTGCTGCTGGGTTGTTGCCCTCCTACGGCCTCCTCCACATCTCCTGATGTACTGGCCTGTCTCCTGGTAGCGCCTCCATGCTCTGGACACTACGCTGACAGACACAGCAAACCTTCTTGCCACAGCTCGCATTGATGTGCCATCCTGGATAAGCTGCACTACCTGAGCCACTTGTGTGGGTTGTAGACTGCGCCTCATGCTACCACTAGAGTGAAAGCACCGCCAGCATTCAAAAGTGACCAAAACATCAGCCAGGAAGCATAGGAACTGAGAAGTGGTTTGTGATCACCACCTGCAGAACCACTCCTTTATTGGGGGTGTCTTGCTAATTGCCTATAATTTCCACCTGTTGTCTATCCCATTTGCACAACAGCATGTGAAATTGATTGTCACTCAGTGTTGCTTCCTAAGTGGACAGTTTGATTTCACAGAATTGTGATTGACTTGGAGTTACATGGTGTTGTTTATGTGTTCCCTTTATTTTTTTGAGCAGTGTAATACGGTGTTGGACCCCTCTTTTGCCTTCAGAACTGCCTTAATTCTACGTGGCATTGATTCAACAAGGTGCTGATAGCATTCTTTAGAAATGTTGGCCCATATTGATAGGATAGCATCTTGCAGTTGGAGATTTGAGGGATGCACATCCAGGGCATGAAGCCCCGTTCCACCACATCCCAAAGATGCTCTATTGGGTTGAGATCTGGTGACTGTGGGGGCCATTTTAGTACAGTGAACTCATTTTCATGTTCAAGAAACCAATTTGAAATGATTCGAGCTTTGTGACATAGTGCATTATCCTGCTGGAAGTAGCCAGAGGATGGTACATGTTCTCATTCTGTTTACGCCAAATTCGGACTCTACCATTTGAATGTCTAAACAGAAATCGAGACTCAGACCAGGCAACATTTTTCCAGTCTTCAACAGTCCAATTTTGGTGAGCTCGTGCAAATTGTAGCCTCTTTTTCCTATTTGTAGTGGAGATGAGTGGTACCCGGTGGGGTCTTCTGCTGTTGTAGCCCATCTGCCTCAAGGTTGCGTGTGTTGTGGCTTCACAAATGCTTTGCTGCATACCTCGGTTTTAACGAGTGGTTATTTCAGTCAACGTTGCTCTTCTATCAGCTTGAATCAGTCGGCCCATTCTCCTCTGACCTCTAGCATCCACAAGGCATTTTTGCCCACAGGACTGCCACGCATGAAAATCCCAGTAACTGAGCAGATTGTGAAATACTCAGACCGGCCCGTCTGGCACCAACAACCATGCCACGCTCAAAATTGCTTAAATCACCTTTCTTTCCCATTCTGACATTCAGTTTGGAGTTCAGGAGATTATCTCTATCCTGACACAGAGACACAGAGACACAGAGACACAGAGACACAGAGACACAGAGACACAGAGACACAGAGACACAGAGACACAGAGACACAGAGACACAGAGACACAGAGACACAGAGACACAGAGACACAGAGACACAGAGACACAGAGACACAGAGACACAGAGACACAGAGACACAGAGACACGCACTCCAAGTAAAAGCTAGTGGTGTTTATTCACCCATGTGGATGGCAACATTTCAGCTCATACAAGAGCCTTTTTCAAGCGAAAAAGGCTCTTGTATGAGCTGAAACGTTGCCATCCACATGGGTGAATAAACACCACTAGCTTTTACTTGGAGTGCTGTCCGTTTTTTCATCTCTATCAGACGGGGTAAGCTGCTACATCCCTGGACTTAGCACCCTCCTTTTGTTTTTCCAGTGCCGCCGATATAGAGATATCGATATATCTATGTCTATAGTAATCATACTGATCCAGACAAAGTTGAAAAAAAAAAAAAAAATGCATGCAGCTAAATTTCTAAAGTAAAAAATCAGTATTGCTTTTTTTTTTCCACCCCCCTCCGAGAAAGTTAGTTAAATCAGCAAGTTAGGTGTACCGCAAAATAGCATAATTAAAAACTACAACTCGGCCTGCAAAGAATGACTACATTGACAGAAGAGTTATAGTTCTTGGAAGGCAAAAAAAAAAAGTCACTAGGTCACTAAAGGTCCAAAACTAGCTCATCACTAAGGGCTTAAAGGGCTTCTGTTACCCCCAAAACTCATTTTTGGGCCTATTAAAATCCTTATTGGACGACTATTCCCTATATAGGGCTCTTACCTTGTTCTGTGGCTTCGTTGCATTAAAAGAAAAAAAAAAGAAAAAAATTGCGCTTTTAAAATATGCAAATGACTTCACCACCAGCAAGTAGAGTGTCTACTTGCTGGTAGCCGCCGCATCCTCCTTTAAAAAAAACGCCCCCTCCTTCAGTTGATTGACAGGGCCAGCGAGCGCTCTCCTCATCCGGCTGGCCCCGTCAGCATTTCAAATCCCGCGCCTTACGTGTCTTCTCTCAGAGCGCCTGCGCCGAATTTAGACACGTAAGGTGCAGGATTTGAAATGCTGACAGGGCCAGCCGGATGAGGAGAGCGCTCGCTGGCCCTGTCAATCAACTGGAGGAGGGGGCGTTTTTTTTTTAAAAGGAGGATGCAGCGGCTACCAGCAAGTAGACGCCCTACTTGCTGGTAGTGAAGTCATTTGCATATTTTAAAAGCTCGATTTTTTATGCAACAAAGCCACAGAATAAGGTAAGAGCCCTATATAGGGAATAGTTGTCCAATAAGGATTTTAATATGCCCAAAAATGAAAAATGAGTTTTGGGGGTGACAGAAACCCTTTAAACCAGTGGCGTGGAAATATTGATTTTTCATTTTTGTTTTTTCCTACCCACCTTCAAAGAGCTATACATTTATTTTTCCAAAGTCATATAAGAGCATGTTATTTTTTGCAGGACAAGGTGTACTTTCTAACGGCACCATTTAATAAAAAATAAAAAAAAAACAAGCAATTTTAGAATTGTATTAAATGTGTATCATTTTTTCAGTTGGGTTTTATTAAAAATATTGAGCTGACACAAAGGGTTAACTGTTTTTCTAGCAGTGTGCATCCTATTTTCACTTTGTGCCAGTCATCTAATAAACCTTATCCGTAAATTAGTAAAAGGTCAGAAACACTTATTAAAGCTCAATCTTTAGCTTACTGATCACAATGTGACTTAAATGACTGTTTAGGAGGTCAGAGAGCAGGAGCCCGTCAGCTCCCCAAACTGACGGAAGAGAGAAAATCCACACGCTGCTACCAGAGCATCTCATACAGCCAATGCATTCCAATACAGATGTATTGGAATGCATTGTAAAGGGGATTAGACCCCCAAAAGTTGAAGTCCCAAAGTGGGACAAAAAAAAAAAAAGTAAAAAAAAATGAAGTTTTCCCCCCAAAAAATTAAGTTTCAAGTAAAAATAAACAAAAACGTCATTTTCTTTAAATAAAGTTACAAAAATTGGTAAAAAAAAAGTTGACATTAGGTATCGCCGCGTCCGTATCGACCGATCTATAAAAATATCACATGACCTAACCCCTCAGATGAACACCGTAAAAAATAAAAACTGTGCTAAATAAACCATTTTTTTTGTCACCTTACATCACAGAAAGTACAACAGCAAGCGATCAAAAAGGTGTATGCCCACCAAAATAGTACCTAGCAGTCACCTCATCCCGCAAAAAATGTGCCCATACCTGAGACAATCGCCCAAAAAATAAACTATGGCTCAGAATATGGAGACACTAAAACATCATTTTTTTGGTTTTAAAAAAGCTGTTAGTGTGAAACTTACATAAATAAAACAAAAAAGTATACATATTGGGTATCGCCACATCCGAATCGACCGGCTCTATAAAAATATCACATGACCTAACCCCTCAGATGAACACTGTGAAAAATAAATTGTGCTAAATAAAAAAAAAATTGTCACCTTACATCACAAAAAGTGTAATAGCAAGCGATCAAAAAGTCATACGCACCCCAAAACAGTGCTAATCAAACAGTCATCTCATCCCAGCAAAAATCATACCCTACCCAAGATAATCGCCCAAAAACTGAAAAAACTATGGCTCTCAGACTATGGAAACACTAAAACATGATTATTTTTTTTGTTTAAAAAATGAAATCATTGTGTAAAACTTACAAAAAAAAAATAAAAAAAAAGTATACATATTAGGTATCGCCGCGTCCGTGACAACCTGGTCTATAAAAATACCACATGATCTAACCTGTCAGATGAATGTTGTAAATAACAAAAATATAAAAACGGTGCCAAAACAGCTATTTCTTGTTACCTTGCCTCACAAAGTGCAATATAGAGCAACCAAAAATCATATGCACCCTAAAATGGTACCAACAAAACTGCCACCCTATCCCGTAGTTTCTAAAATGGGGTCACTTTTTTGGAGTTTCCACTCTAGGGGTGCATCAGGGGGGCTTCAAATGGGACATTGTGTCAAAAAACCAGTCCAGCAAAATCTGCCTTTCAAAAACTGTATGGCATTCGTCATGCAACTTACCACCCAAATGAATTTTACCTCCTTTTCTTCTCGCTAACTTGTGACAAAAAATAAAAAATTCTAGGAACTCGCCATGCCCCTCACGGAATACCTTGGGGTGTCTTCTTTCCAAAATGGGGTCACTTGTGGGGTAGTTATACTGCCCTGGCATTCTAGGGGCCCTAATGTGTGGTAAGTAGTTTGAAATCAAAATGTGTAAAAAATGTGAAATCCGAAAGGTGCTCTTTGGAATGTGGGCCCCTTTGCCCACCTAGGCTGCAAAAAAGTGTCACACATCTGGTATCGCCGTACTCAGGAGAAGTTGGGCAATGTGTTTTGGGGTGTCATTTTACATATACCCATGCTGGGTGAGAGAAATATCTCGGTCAAATGCCAACTTTGTATAAAAAAAAAAAATTATGGGAAAAGTTGTCTTTTGCCAAGATATTTCTCTCACCCAGCATGGGTATATGTAGAATGACACCCCAAAACACATTGCCCAACTTCTCCTGAGTACGGCGATACCAGATGTGCGACACTTTTTTGCAGCCTAGATGCGCAAAAGGGGCCCAAATTCCTTTTAGGAGGGCATTTTTAGACATTTGGATTCCAGACTTCTTCTCACGCTTTAGGGCCCCTAAAATGCCAGGGCAGTATAAATACCCCACATGTGACCCCATTTTGGAGAGAAGACACCCCAAGGTATTCAATGAGGGGCATGGCGAGTTCATAGAATTATTTTTTTTTGCCACAAGTTAGCGGAAATAGTTTTTTTTTTCTCACAAAGTCTCTCTTCCCGCTGACTTGAAACAAAAATTTCAATCTTTCATGGACTCAATATGCCCCTTAGTGAATACCTTGGGGTGTCTTTCCAAAATGGGGTCATTTGTGGGGTGTTTGTACTGCCTTGGCATTTGAGGGTCTCCGCAATCATTACATGTATGGCTAGCATTAGGAGTTTCTGCTATTCTCCTTATATTGAGCATACGGGTAAGGAGATTTTTTTTTTCCCGTTCAGCCTCTGGGCTGAAAGAAAAAATGAACGGCACAGATTTCATCATTCGCATGGATCAATGTGGATGAAAAAATCTCTGCCAAAAAAAAAAAAGGAGGGGAAAGGCGTCTGCCAGGACATAGGAGCTCCGCCCAACATCCATACCCACTTAGCTCGTATGCCCTGGCAAACCAGATTTCTCCATTCCCATCAATCGATGTGAATGAATAAATCATTGCCGGGATTTTTTTATATACAAAGTGTATATGAACACCGCCGCCTCCTCAGCTCATATGCCTCGGCAAACGTATCTTTTACTGTAGAGGAGAAATCTAGTCTTGCAGCGCCGCATACACAGACTTTTGTGGAATCTGACAGCAGCGCAATGTTTCTGTCAGAATGCACATCAGTGCTGCAGCTAGTCGATTGGTTGGTCCACCTGGAAGGTAAAAAAAAAAAAAAAAAAGAAAAAACCAGGCCGCAATGCAATAAATTTATTAACTTTATAATCAAATTTGAACGGTAAATATAAACTTTATTTAACTTTTTGAACTGAACGTTAAATCACCGGTAAGCAAAAAAGTTTTATTTTTTTTTGTTTCTTTTTTTACCTTTATAGGACAAACCTCTCCTTCCCCATGGGACAATGTGCAAAGCGCAAATCGCCCAAAGATGTGGCGAAGTACATTATGCACTTTATCCCAGGTGAAAGGAGAGGTTTGCAGCAGCTGTGAGTGAAAGGGCCCTAATAGCCCTGTGTGCCTGTCCTGTGAGATGCAATCCCTATGCTAAGTGTACCTGTGTGTGGTACTTCCGGAAACACTCCCCAAAGCATAGGGCAGGGTGGTCAGGGCAGTCAGGACAGAAATAGCGGGTGTCTCACGCCTTATTCCACTCCTGCTACAGACACGACATTTTTTCGGGGTGGCGGTTGGTTTGAGGTACCAGGAACGACACTGGGGAAATGTCGCTCGTGTAGACTGCTCACTACACCGGTGGTTGGGGCCACAGAACCTCTTGGATATAGGAGGTTCGCGATGATCTCTTCCTGAAATTTGAGGAAGGATCCT
Organism: Bufo bufo; assembly: GCF_905171765.1. Classification (NCBI taxonomy): domain Eukaryota; kingdom Metazoa; phylum Chordata; class Amphibia; order Anura; family Bufonidae; genus Bufo; species Bufo bufo. Next base: position 249,075,231 of record NC_053393.1, on the reverse strand, counting down.
GTTCTCCCAGCCTTACTCTAGAGAACAAAACTATTATATGCAGCCAATTGAATCAAATATACAGACACCTTCTTATACCAGCGTCTGGTCCTGCGGGAAAGTAGATAAGGAGCCAACATCTGGTCATTGAAGTCCACCCCTCCCATGAGCGCATTATAGTCGTGGACACAGAGGGGCTTTTCAATGACACTGGTTGCTCGTTCAATTTGGGATTGTCGTGTCTGCGTGAATGGAGGAGAGCATATAAACGTCACGCTTGTCTCTCCATTTCACCGCGAGCAGTTCTTGGTTACACAAGGCAGCCCTCTCCCCCCTTGCAAGACGGGTGGTAACGAGCCGTTGGGGGAAGCCCCGGCGACTAGGTCGCACGGTGCCACAGCAGCCAATCTGTTCTAGGAACAAATGCCTGAAGAGGGGCACACTTGTGTAAAAATTGTCCACATAAAGATGGTACCCCTTGCCAAATAAGGGTGACACCAAGTCCCAGACTCTTCCCACTGCTCCCCAGGTAGTCAGGGCAACCGACTGGCTCCAGGGTCTGATCTTTTCCCTCATAGATCCGAAATTTGTGGGTATAGCCTGTGGCCCTTTCACAGAGCTTATACAATTTGACCCCATACCGGGCGCTCTTGCTTGGGATGTATCGTTTGAAGCCAAGGCGCCCGGTAAAATGTATAAGGGACTCGTCTACGCAGAGGTTTTGCTCAGGGGTATACAAATCTGCAAATTTGTTGTTGAAGTGGTCTATGAGGGGCCGAATTTTGTGGAGCCGGTCAAAAGCTGGGTGGCCTCTGGGACGGGAGGTGGTGTCGCTAAAGTGCAGGAAACGCAGGATGGTCTCAAATCGTGTCCTGGACATGGCAGCAGAGAACATGGGCATGTGATGAATTGGGTTCGTGGACCAATATGACCGCAATTCATGCTTTTTGGTTAGACCCATGTTGAGGAGAAGGCCCAGAAAAATTTTAAATTCGGAAACTTGGACGGGTTTCCACCGGAAAGACTGGGCATAAGAGCTTCCCGGGTTGGCGGCTATAAATTGAGTGGCATACCAATTTGTTTCTACCACGACTAAGTCCAAGAGCTCCGCAGTCAAGAACAGCTCAAAAAACCCCAGTGCCGAACCGATCTGAGCTGTCTCAACCCGAACTCCAGACTGGGCGGTGAAAGGGGGAACTAATGGTGCGGCTGAAGTTGGGGACTGCCAAATCAGGGTTTGCCAGCACCTCAGGGACTCTACGGGCCTGTCTGTGCGGTGGCTGCGACGGGGTAACTATTGCACGTGCCACCGTACCAGCTTCAACTGCCCTTCTGGTGCTCGCCACTTCACCATGTTGTACGGCAGTGCTGGTACTAGGTCCAGGATGGGCTGCGCTGCTGGTGTATGCCTCACCACGTAATCCGACAGCGCCAACCCCACTCTGCTGCCCTTGAAACGGATCCTGCGCAACCTGTGGTCTAGCAACAAGGGGCCGGGTACGCCTGGTGCTATCAGGGACCTCAACCTCCTCGTCTGAACTTTTGGTCAGACTGCCACTGCTTTCTACAGGTTCATATTCTGACCCGCTAGATTCGTCAGATGAGGGTTCCCATTCCTCATCCGACTGGGTCAGAAGCCTGTAGGCCTCTTCAGAAGAATACCCCCTGTTTGACATTTGGACTATTAAATTTAGGGGTATTCCCTGAGACTACCCAAGAAAAAAAGCAAGCCTGTCTTACAAATGGCAGGCTAGCGAAGTACCGGAGGCCGCTGCGATTGATAAAAAATATCAAAACTGATTTTTTTTTATCGCCGCAGCGCTTGTAAAGTGATTGTGCAGTGATCAAAAAAATAATTTTTTTTTGTCATTGCGCGCAGGCTGGCGTGGGTTAACGCACGTGTGGGCGACCGATCAGGCCTGATCGGGCAAACACTGCGTTTTGGGTGGAGGGTGAACTAAGGTGACACTAATACTATTATAGATCTGACTGTGATCAGTTTTGTTCACTTACAGATACTATAAAAGTACAAATGCTGATTAGCGATACGCTAATCAGCGAATAAGTGACTGTGGTGCGGTGGGCTGGGCACTAACTGACGCTAACTACCTAACCAAGGGGCCTAAACTATCCTAAAACCTATCAGTCAATACCAGTGAAAAAAAAAAAAGTGACAGTTTACACTGATCACTTTTTCCCTTTCACTAGGTGATTGACAGGGGCGATCAATGGGTGATCAAGGGGTTAATTGGGGTGATGGGGGGGTGATCTGGGGCTATGTGTGGTGTTTAGTGGCTACTCACTGTGATGTGTGCTCCTCTGCTGGGACCAACCGACGAAAAGGACCAGCAGAGGAGCACAGAAGCCATTTAACACATTATATTTATAAATATAATGTGTTAACTGGCTTCTGATTCGTTCTTTTGAAAATCATCAACCTGCCAGCAACGATCATTGGCTGGCAGGTTGATGACGAACTTGTCTTTTAAATTTTGCCCGAAATCTCACGTCTCGCTAGAGGACGCACTGGCGCGTCTACCCAGAGTAACAGGACCGCCGCAAAGACGCAATCCTGCGTACGGCGGTCCTGAGGAGGTTAAAATGGCAAATCTGCCAAATAAGTGAAATTTTTTAATTGTATCTCTATTTTCCATTAATTCTTGTGGAAGACCTAAAGGGTTAACAAAGTTTGTAAAATCAGTTTTAAATACCTTGAGAGGTGTAGTTTCTAGAAGGGGGTCATTTATGGGTGGTTTCTATTATGTAAGCCTCACAAAGTGACTTCAGACCTGAACTGGTCCTTGAAAAGTGGGTTTTTGAAAATTTCTGAAAAATTTCAAGATTTGCTTCTAAAACTTCTAAGCCTTGCTACATCCCCAAAAAATAAAATGTCATTCCCAAAATGATGCAAACATGAAGTAGACATAAGGGGAATGTAAAGTAATAACTATTTTTGTAGGTATTACTATGTATTATAGAAGTAGAGAAATTGAAACTTGAAAATTGGCAAATTTTTCTAAATTTTTGGCAAATTTGGTATTTTTTTTATGAATAATTTATTTATTTTTTACTCCATTTTACCAATGTCAAAGTACAATATGTGACAAAAAAAAATATCTCAGAATGACCTGGATAAGCCAAAGCGTTTTAAAGTTATTCACACAAAGTGACACTGGTCAGATTTGCAAAAAATGGCCTGGCCCTTAGGGATTCTGTCATCAGATTTAACCCCTCTAACCTAAACATATGCTCATGTCCAGACTAATAAGAAGAGTCCTAAGCTGGCCTTATTAAACCTCACTGTGGCTCTATTTGGCCAAAAAACAGGTTTTTATAACCTGTCACTTACTTAACAAGCCCAAGGGGTGGTCCGTTAATACAGGGTGCCCGGCCGCACCCCTCGCCGTCCGGTGCCCATCGCCGCCTTCCCCGCCACCTTCTACAGCTCAGAGTCGCCTCCGCAATCCTTCCCGTCCCTCTGCCAGATCCCATGCCTGGGAGGATTGCGGAGGCGGCGCTGAATACAGGGAAGGGGGAGCTGAAGACAGCAAGGGGTGTGGCCGGGCACCCAGTATTAATGGATCTCCCCTTAGGCACCTTAAGTAAGTGATTGACAGGTTATAAAAACCAGTTTTTTGGGCAAATAGAGCCATAGTGAGGTTTAATAAGGTCAGCATAGGATTCTTATTAGTCTGGACATGAGCATATGTTTAGGTCCCTAAGGGGTTAAGCTAGGGACTGCCGTCCAGTTGCACACAGTCGGTTAGGATAGACCGTGCAAGTAGGTAGGGATAATGGAGTGGGTAGAGCTTAGGGCTGCTCTATCCCTATAGAATCGTGACTTTTTGATTGCTTGCTATTACACTTTTTGTGAGTAAGGAGATAGATATCTATCTAATTATTTTTTTACGTTGTTCACCTGAGGGGTTAGGTCATGTGGTATTTTTATAGAGCAGGTTGTTACGGAGGCGGTGATACCCAATATTACTTTTGGGAAAAGGAAGCTTTTTTTTACTTGAAACTATTTTTTTTCACTTTTTTTTCACTATTTTTTGTCCCACTCTGGGACTTCAACTTTTGGGGGTCTGATCCCCTTTACAATGCATCACAATACTTCTGTATTGTGATGCATTGGCTGTAAGTGTATTATAGACTGCAATACACTTAGTCTGTTTGCCTGTGAGTTCCAGGGGGCTGTCACAGAAGGCAGCCACGATGCCCAAGGAAGGCATTGTGCAGCCTTCCCTGCCATCGGGTCCTCGTCAAAGCAGCACAGGGACCTGATGGCTGCTCTCTCCCTCGCTCCACACATCGCACGTGCTGCGGTCAGCTCTGACCGCGGCACATCAAGGGTTAATGCGCCGGCACCTGTGTTTTCAGCGATGCCGGCGCATGCAGCAGGGGTCCGGCTATCAGTGACTGTCTGAACCTGCCGCGGATTGGGCAGGAGCATCTCCTGAACCTGCCCGATCACAGCGCCGTACATGTACGGCACTAGTCCTTAAGTCACAGACATCAGCGCCGTACATGTACGGTGCAGGTCCTTAAGGGGTTAATGGCGGTGTGTTGAGTTATTTTGAGGGCACACCAAAATTTACAGTTATACAAGCTGTACACTGACTACTTTATATTGTGTCAGATCTTCAGTGTTGTCCCATGAAAAGATATAAAATATTTACAAAAATAAGGGTGGACTCACTTTTGTGAGATACTGCAAATTCAGTGCCACAGGTTTATGGACAAACTAATGCTGGCTTTACACAGCCCGACTGTTGGGCAGATTACCTTATGAACACTCATTCCCGACAATCTGTCCATCTAAAAAAGGTACAGCCGATCAAACTCATTCCTGTAGGCAAGTAAATGATTATTTCTGGGCAGTAAATCATGCTGTCTAAACAGCACTCTGCTACCTAGAAACAATGCAGCTGTATGAGGATGAGCAACTTCCAGTGGCGTAGCTATAGCGGTCTCAGCAGTCACAATTGCTAGTGGCGCACCAATTACTGCATCTTTTGCTTTATCAGACGCAGTGCAACTTATAAAGCGAATACTAGTGAGCACTTCCATTATGGAAGCTCTTGTTAATATGCAGGAGGAGAGGTCAGTGAAGCACTGTACTCACCCCTCCTCCCTGGTCTTCTCCGGGCTGTGCTGCACTGTCCTGACTGTGTACAGCGTCAGGACGTAGTGTGTGCACCATGACCTGATGTTGCACACAGTCAGGTCACAGTGCAACAAATGGGGAGTATTTTTTGTACTGGCTCACATTATAAGGGGGCATTTTTCTTACTGGCACACATTATAAGGAGAATTACTAGTGGGGGACTATGGGGAGCACTTGCACCACATCACCCCTAGTCCTGTCAAAATAGAGGGTGCGGTGTGTCACTAAACTAAAATATTTCTTAGAAAACTGGATTGTCCTAGAGCACTGATTGTGAACCTTTTAGAGACTGAGTGCCCAAATTACAACTCAAAACCCCCTTATTTATCACAAAGTGCCAATACGGCAATCTAAAGCTATTATAGCCTGCTTACATTCAATGCACTGCCTGTGCCGTTCATAGTGCGTCCTGCGTTGATGAACGGCAGGAAAAGTATAAGTCGTGTTGGTACACCATAGACTTTTTCCAGGGTGCGGGAGCCCACAGAGGGCTCCAGTGCCATAGGTTCACCACCACCGTCCTAGAGTTAGTCATTTTCTTTCTAACACAATCTATCTATAAAATTTATGAGAAATCTGTTTTGTGAAACCAAGATGGGCTGCCTCCTCACTGAAGGATCAGATTACACCACCATCCCACATAATTGTATGTAAAGGGAAGGGGGGGAGGCAGGAAGCAAATAGATTACAGACAGCACAGGACGATCCTGCAGCTCACAATGGGTCTCCTTATCTCACCCCAAATTGCTTTATTCACATCCATACATGTCAGTGCTTCTCTATAACATCCTCTGTGATCCTGGGGCTGCTTGAGTAACAGTACTAGAAAACAGATTCTCCCCCCCCCCCACCCCCACCCCCATTTTCTGTGTGCAGTGGATGAAAGCTAGTCCTTACCCTCCAACTAGAGATCTGCAAACTAAAGATATAGCATACAGATGAAAAAACTGCTAGAAATGACAGAATCAAGTGATATAATGGCCAGAAAGAGTGTTACTCCTCATGCACACACTGTACTATAGATTAATGCAAAGTTTGTTGAAGGGTTGGTTCACTTTAAACAAAAAAGATTTAAATCTAAGACAAGGGGGGGTGTCTAGCATTCCGGTTTCTTGACAGAACACGCAAAGTGACATCACCTCACTTTATACAAGACATTGAAAAGAAGATCTCAGTTATCTTGAAGGTCACCTTTGTAACAATTAGCGTTCTGTTCAACTGTAGATGGCCTGTGAATTTACTGAAAGAAATGGGCTGGCACCAAACCAAGTGTGAAAAGTAAGACACCATGCGGAAACCTTTTTAATGCAGTCTTTTAAAACCTCCAAATTAGTAATGGTTACCATGAAACCACAATCGCTTCATCAGTAGTGGTCTACACATCCTCTGCACTAAAAGGTAAGTTTAAACAATGTAGTCATTTACCTTGCTTAACAACGGGGGCCTGTGTCTGCCTGGCATGCATAAACATAGCACAAGAGTGATGTACATATTGCAACTTTGCCTAGTCTGTTTTTGCACATTCTACTGCCATATACGCTAACCTACTCTAACAATTAGTTTTTCATCCTGCTTATTTAATCAATAAATTGCATTGCCCCTTTCTAGAAGCGGAGTTGTTCCTGTACAAAATGGTTGACAATCCTTAACCCCCTGCCGACTGCCTGTTGACTATATACATCCAGGAAGTCGGCAACTATCTCTGCGCAGATGTTTTAAAACACCCCTGCAGACAGCGCAGCTGCAGGAATAGGGAGCCCCTGTCAGACAGCAGGGCTTCCCATAAAGATGGCAGGGATAGTGTACAGTCCGTGCCTTCCCCCTTGGTCTATATACAGTGCTGAACCAGGACTGTGAGCAGAGGTCTTAGCAGATCCAGACCAGCTCTGAGAGGTGGTACAGAGACGTACAAGCTCTTTGGCTGCTGTATTTCCCCTGTAACTTCAGCTAATTTGTCAGACAAAAATATAAATAAAAGAATTTAAAAAAAAATGCCACAAAGCTTTTAGCCCTGTCCCCATAAACCATACATTTTATATATCGAAATGACTTCTGAACAAAAATATTTTAGTTGCACATTGTTCTATTAAAACAAAAAGTCAAGAAGACTGTTTTCCCCTTGTTTTACTTTTTTCCTTTTTATACACAAAAAAACTAAAGCTAAAATTCTAAAATAAAGCTCCACGTATAAAAATAATCAATATCAATACAGAATATTAATCATTAAAATCATTTCCTGGCTGGCTCACCATTGAAAGAGGATAGATATTTCTATAAATATTGAAAATTGTATCAGTAACCATATCTGGAGTTGCTGGATAAAAAGGGAGAAATATTACCAATCAGATGATAATGGTCAATATTCCCCCTTTTCCCCCTAGCTTGTGGTATTGTTCTCAGTTTATACCACAGCTATAGTATGTTGCCCTGGTATCACCCGGAATAACACGCAACTCTTGCAGATGTAACATAAAAGACACCTTTACTTAAAGGGAATCTGTCACTAGCATATTAGCAAATTATTCTTTTTTATGAATCCATGTGTAATAAAGTACCTTATATCCATATGTCTTGTTCTTTTTATTGTGAGTCTTGTCATTTCTTCAAAAAAACGCTTCTTATGATATGCAAATGAAGCTGTAAGGAGCCCAGAGGGGAGTTATTCTTTCTCCACGGTGCCCAGGAACGCCCCTCTGAAGTGCCGTGCCCGCCTAAATTTGAAAACGAATAACTCCTCCAAGTTCAGCTAAATCGCCTCCCAGAGGCGAGGCCAGGTGCTCCCCCCCCCCCCCCCAGCGCCCAAACACCCCCGATCCTCCTCTCGCCTGCAACCGAAATCCCGCACAGGCGCAGTGCCGGTGATTTAGCTGGCTGAGGAAACAGCGAACACGTCACTGGGATCGGCGCATGCCCAGTGACGCTGTTGAAGCTGTTGCCCTCAGTCGTCTTATCAGCGCAGGCAATCGCCAGCACTGCGCCTGCGCGGGATTTCAGTTGCAGGCGAGAGGAGGATCGGAGGTGTTTGCCGCTGAGTGCGGCGCTGGGGGGGGGGAAGGGAGCACTTAGCCTCGCCTCTGGGAGGCGATTTAGCTGAAATTGGAGGAGTTAGTAGTTTTCAAATTTCGGCGGGCACGGCACTTCAGAGGGGCGTTCCTGGGCACCGTGGAGAAAGAATAACGCCCCTCTGGGCTCCTTACAGCTTCATTTGCATATCATAAGAAGCGTTTTTTTGAAGAAATGACAAGACACAGAATAAAAAGAACAAGACATATGGATATAAGGTACTTTATTACACATGGATTCATAAAAATAAAAAAAATTGCTAATATGCTAGTGACAGATTCCCTTTAACCAGAATGTACTACAACATATACAAATACTTTCAATATCATGGTCGTATCAGTATACATACACCATGTAACTGGCCTATAGCCTAACAATATAGACAACCAATACTTAGCCTTAGGCCTAGTTCAAACGAACGTATGGCTTTTTCAGTGTTTTGCGTCTTTTTTTACGGATCCGCTGTTCCGTTTTCTGTTTCCGTTGAGTTTCCGTTTCTGTTCCGTTTTTCCGTATGGCATATACAGTAATTACATAGAAAAAATTGGGCTAGGTATAAAATTTTCAATAGATGGTTCAGCAAAAACGGAACGGATACGGAAGACATACGGATGCATTTCCGTATGTGTTCCTTTTTTTGCGGACCCATTGACTTGAATAGAGCCACGGAACGTGATTTGCGGGCAATAATAGGACATGTTCTATCTTTAAACGGAACGGAAAAACGGAAATACGGAGTACATTCCTTTTTTTGCGGAACCATTGAAATGAATGGTTCCGTATACGGAACGCAAAAAACGGCCCGCAAAACAGAAAAAAAAAAAACGGTCGTGTGAAAGAGGCCTTAGAATGTAAGGATGTTTTTCCATTTAAGACTTCACAGAAGGCTAGTCTGGGTGAGGAATGCCCTCAGTGACTAGGTGTATTGCCATTATATTAACACCTGCCTACCCCAAATTTATTGCACCTGTGATGTAAGCATAGGAAGGGGTGGGGTCAAGAATATGGAACCACATGGCAGTGTGAGGTTACTCACTCAACCATGTGTCTAATTTAAATATCAAAACGGGACTGAATCCCAGCTCTAACATTTGCACATTCTATTAAAACAAAAAAAGTCAAAAACAGACTATTTCCCCCTTGTCTTACTTTTTCAAAAATAAAGCTCCATGTATAAAAAAAATAAAAAATTACATAACAGAACCGAAAGTTAGCTCTCAGACGTACTTAAAAAAAAATAAAGTGCATCGTCAGGAAGGAAAAATGGCCATGTCTTGAACCCGTTAATTCACATTGTAAACATTGCAATATGGTGCCCTATTTAATCTGATATTGACCAAGAACCATACATGCATAGCACAGGATTAAGCAGGGCTGTGGAGTCGGTAGATAAATGGTCCGACTCAGACTCCTCAGTTTTTGGTACTTCCGACTCCTCTGTATTTAATATGCAAATTTATTTTATACATTCCTTGAGGAAAGAAAGGCAACATACATGTCATTACCACAGAACTACTGGCTAGGAAGCTGATGATCTTCTGCTGATGATCGGGCAGTGGGAGGATCCAGGAAGGGGCATTTATTGTAAAACAGGATTTCCCTAGTAGAATCCCATAAGCAAGTTTAAGCTAACAATCGGAGTTTACAAGTTTTTATAGCCTTAGCTGAATGACAGCAGTTATACAAGTGTCTAGTCCTGCAAAAAACATATTTACTTAATCAGTTATCAGTGAGAGGCTAGGTTAACCATGTAACAGCGGAACACAACACAATGGAAAGTATAAGTATTGCCGCTCCTTAACTGTGCGTTGCGTGCCATATAGTGAAGCATATGAAAAGCATGCTTCTTCATGGTCACTTAACGTGTTCGTTTTGCGGTAACGTGACGCACTGCATGCATTGGCCTTTATTCTTACAGTAGAGAAGTACCGTATTTTTCGCAAAAGTCGGGGAAAAATAGCAGTATGTCTTATGGGGGAGAATGCTGCGACCGTCCAGTGAATGGGCTGAGAGGGAGGAGGGGCTGGGGGCCGGCATCTGTTTCTGTAATGGCAGCGGGGCCCGGTGCAGTCACTGAATTCTACTACACCGGGCCCCGCTCACTGTAGTATACGGTAATCATATCTAACTTGTGAGTATTGTTAGAGTATTCCAATCATCTTAAATCTAGAGCTGTACTACTTACTACTAACTTCTTGGCAGTCAGGAGGACGGGTGGGCGCTCGTAGCGTAGCTCACTACGTCACACGCCTGCTCCGCCCACTTTATGAATGAAGCAGGCACCGGGCCCCGCTGCCATTACAGAAACAGGCGCCCATTCACTACACAGGGACACTGTTATGGGGGGGGGGGGGGGGGGGATCTGTGGATGACACATAAGATAAGATGCCCCCACAATGATCCCCCATAACAGTGCCACCCACAGATGCCCAAATAACAGTGCCACCCACAGATGCCCCCATAACAGTGCCACCCACAGATGCCCCCATAACAGTGCCACCCACAGATGCCCCCATAACAGTGCCACCCACAGATGCCCCCATAACAGTGCCACCCACAGATGCCCCCATAACAGTGCCACCCACAGATGCCCCCATTAGTTCAAAACCCACCAAAAGCACACCTTTTGGTTCAAAAATTTTTTTTTCTCATTTTCCTCCTCAAAAACCTAGGTGGGTCTTATGGGCAGGCGAGTCTTATAGGGCGAAAAATACGGCAATTAATTATAACTTTTTGTGAATTGGGACATTTAAACTTGTTTTTTTTTATTTTATTTTTATTCCAATTTAAATCTAGGAGTAGTCTGAGTCGGTTCATTTTTTGCCGACTCAGACTCCAGGTACCCAAAATTGCCTCAGACTCCACAGCCCTGGGATTAAGGCTGGTTTCACAAGCACTAAAGCGTTCCGGCAGGCTGTTCTGGTAGAGCAGGAGTTAGCAACCTTTGGCACTCCAGCTATTGCGAAACTACAATTCCCAGCATGCTCCATTCATTTCTATGAGATTTCTAAGAAGAGCAGAGCAAGTATACATGCTGGGAGTGCCAGAGGTTGTCTACCTCTGTGGCAGAGGAACAGCCTGTTAGAGTTCATCGCATCAAGCAAGGCTGGAAGCACTGCCAGGCCCCATTGACCATAATTTAAGCCAGCGGGTGTCACGGATGGTGTACAGGAAACAAGACAATACCATATAAACAATGTCTCTCTGGATCCACAACTAAGGAACAAAGGGAGACCCCTGCAATAGACCTGCCGCTCTCCCTCACTGCTCAGCCTATGCGAACACCCCAAAGGTGGATGGCCGCATATCCACGTTCCTCGGCTATCTATTACCTGAAGACCCTACAATAGTGAAGGGACACGACCACCGGCTCCCTACACTGACACGGAGGGAGTCAGGGTCACCTGGATCCAGAAAAGACAAAATCATAAATACATAAACAGCACTTATCTTGCAGACGACTGAGGACTGGGAACTGGGAACAGCATGCACACACACTCCAGGAAGTTGTATCAGCCGCACACTACTGCATTATGGGGAGGAACTTAAAGGGTAGCAATCAGTCCAACTGCATGACAGCTGAGATAGACTAACGAGATGAGAAACTAAACCAAAACAAAGAAATTCAAGGAGGAGGATCTGAGAAGCTCCTGTGAGCGCTTCTCAGCTGTCTGGCTGTGACAGTACCCCTCCCTCTAGGAGTGGACTCCGGACACTCAGAGCCCACCTTCTCAGGATGGGACCTATGGAAAGCCCTGATGAGACGAGAGGCCTTAATGTCCGTCACTGGGACCCACATCCTCTCCTCAGGACCATAACCCTCCCAATGAACGAGGTACTGGAGGGAACCGCGGACAAGACGAGAATCCACAATCCTAGAGACCTGAAATTCAAGATTTCCATCAACCATAATCGGAGGAGGAGGCAAAGGCGAGGGTACAATAGGTTGAACATAAGGTTTCAATAAGGACTTATGAAAAACATTATGGATCTTCCAAGTCTGAGGAAGATCAAGACGGTAGGCAACAGGATTGATGACAGACAGGATCTTGTAAGGCCCAATAAACCTAGGACCCAACTTCCAGGAGGGAACCTTCAATTTGATATTCTTGGTAGACAACCACACCAGATCACCAACATTCAGGTCCGGACCAGGCACACGTCTCTTATCCGCCACACGCTTATATCTCTCACTCATGCTCTTTAGATTATCCTGAATCTTTTGCCAAATAGATGACAAAGACGAGGAGAATCTGTCCTCATCAGGCAAACCAGAAGAGCCCTCTCCCGAGAAAGTCCCAAACTGCGGAGTGAACCCATATGCACCAAAAAATGGTGACTTATCAGGAGGACTCCTGATGACTGTTATTTAAAGCAAACTCAGCAAGGGACAAAAAAGAACACCAATCCTCCTGATTCTCCGCCGTAAAACAGCGCAGATATGTCTCCAGATTCTGATTGACGCGCTCTGTCTGGCCATTCGACTGCGGATGGAAAGCAGAAGAGAATGACAACCGAACCCCCAAGCGAGAACAGAAAGCCTTCCAGAATCTGGAAACAAACTGCGTGCCCCTATCAGAGACTATGTCTGAAGGAATCCCATGCAATTTGACAATGTGGTCAATAAATGCCTGCGCCAGCGTCTTAGCATTGGGCAAACCAGGAAAAGGGATAAAATGCACCATTTTGTTAAAACGGTCCACCACCACCAGAATCACAGACTTCCCCGAGGAACGAGGCAAGTCCGTTATGAAGTCCATGGACAGATGTGTCCAAGGACGGGAAGGAATGGGCAAAGGAAGGAGAGGACCTGATGGCCGTGAATGAGGGACCTTGGCACGAGCGCAAGTCTCGCAAGCTGCCACAAAACCCTCAACCGACTTACGAAGCGCAGGCCACCAGAATCTCCGAGCGATGAGATCCAGTGTGGCTCTTGCCCCCGGGTGCCCAGCAAGGACCGTGTCGTGGTGTTCTTTGAAAATCTTGTGTCTCAAAGCGAGAGGCACAAACAACCTCCCAGGAGGACAAAGATCAGGAGCTTCTGACTGGGCTGCCTGCACCTCTGCCTCCAATTCAGGAAAAAAAGAGCAGAGACCACCACACCTTCAGCCAAAATGGGACCCGGGTCTTCAAAATTCCCACCTCCCGGAAAACAACGTGACAGGGCATCTGCCTTCACATTCTTAACCCCAGGGCGGAACGTCACAACAAAATTAAACCTTGAAAAGAACAAAGACCATCTGGCCTGTCTCGGGTTCAGACGCTTGGCTGACTCCAAGTAGGCCAGATTTTTATGGTCAGTAAACACGGTAATAGGGTGTCTGGCTCCCTCTAGCCAATGGCACCATTCCTCAAAAGCCAACTTGATGGCCAACAATTCCCTATCTCCCACATCATAATTTCTCTCTGCGGAGGAGTGTTTCTTTGAGAAAAAGGCACACGGTTGCCATTTGGCAGGAGAGGAACCCTGAGACAAGACCGCACCCACCCCTACCTCAGAAGCATCAACCTCAACTATGAAGGGTAACGAAATATCAGGTTGTACTAGGATGGGAGCGGAAGCAAAACTCTCCTTGATATTAGAAAAGGCCTTACGCGCCTCTACCGACCAGGAAGAAAAATCTACCCCCTTTCTGGTCATATCCGTGAGTGGTTTAACAACAGAGGAATAATTCAAAATAAATTTCCTGTAATAATTGGCAAAGCCCAAAAAATGCATCAGTGCCTTCTGATTCTCAGGAAGCTCCCACTCAAGCACAGCGCGGACCTTCTCGGGGTCCATGCGAAAACCAGAAGCGGAGACAAGAAACCCCAGAAATTGGATCTCTGGAACCGCAAACACACATTTTTCCAGTTTCGCGTATAATTTATTCTCCCGCAGGATGAGCAAGACCTGACGTAAGTGTTCCTTATGAGTCTTGAAATCAGGAGAAAAAAAATCAAAATGTCATCCAAATACACGAATACAAATTTTCCCATTAAATGATAAAAAATGCTGTTGACGAAATGCTGAAAAACGGCTGGGGCATTCATCAAACCAAAAGGCATAACCAAATTCTCAAAATGGCCCTCAGGGGTATTGAAAGCCGTCTTCCATTCGTCTCCTTCTCTGACCCTAACCAGGTTGTATGCCCCTCTTAGGTCTAATTTGCAAAAGACTTTAGCCCCAACAACCTGGTTAAACAGGTCCGGGATCAGAGGAAGCGGATAAGGATCACGAATAGTGATACTGTTCAGCTCCCTGAAATCCAGACAAGGTCTTAAAGAACCATCTTTTTTCTTAACAATGAATAAACCAGCGGCAACAGGTGACTTCGAGGGTCGTATGTGTCCTTTTCTCAGACTCTCAGAGATATAAGCCCGCATAGCGACCCTCTCAGGTTGGGAGAGATTGTATAAACGAGATTTAGGCAGCTTGGCGCCTGGGATGAGATTAATAGGGCAATCATACTCCCTGTGCGAGGTAAACCCTGAACTCCACTCAGAGAAGACATCCAAAAATTCAGAGAGGAAAGGTGGTACAGTCTTAGTAGAAACCTCAGAAACAGATGTTATGAGGCAATTCTCTCTGCAAAAGTTACTCCAACCATTTATTTGCCTCGCTTGCCAATCAACGGTGGGGTTATGTTTAGTGAGCCAGGGTAGCCCCAACACTAGAGGAGTAGGCAAACCGCTAAGGACGAAACATGACATCCTCAACATGAGCATCACTCACAATTAAATGGATATTGTGAACTATGCCCTTTAATGATTTCTGAGAAAGTGGAGCTGAATCAATAGCAAAAACAGGAATATCCTTTCCCAAAGTGCATACCTGGAAACCATGAGTTATTGCAAATTGATTATCAATGAGGTTGACAGCTGCTCCACTATCCACAAAAATCTCACAAAAAATGCTCTTGCTCTCTAGCGCCACCCTAGCAGGCAGGACAAAACGGGAACTACAAGCAAACGGAAAACCTTCAATTTCCGCCTCAACCCTGCCAATAGTAACAGACGGAACATTTTTAAAAGATTTTTTCCTTTTTGTCTCTATTACTCCCAGAAAACTGCCTGAATCTCCTAGAGGGACAAACATTTGCCAAATGATTTATACCTCCACAACAAAAACAAACCCTCCCATGCGGGCTGAATCTTCTATTGTCAGAGGCAATCAACCCCAGCTGCATGGGCTCCTGCTCAGAAGGGGCTGACAGCGACTGAGACTCCTGCGCACAGAATGAGACCGCTGCACTGTTCCGGGACTGAGTAGGACAGGAAGGAGAGATCTCTCGTCTCTCTCTAAGACGCCTGTCAATACGAACGGCCTGAGACATAGCAGAGTCCAAGGAGATAGGCCTCTCATGAAAGGAAAATGCATCTTTCAATCCCTCTGAAAGACCATGGCAAAATTGACTTCGGAGTGCAGCATCATTCCAACCAGTATCAGCTGCCCATCTCCGAAATTCTGAGCAGTATATCTCTGCGGATTGTTTACCCTGGCATAACAGACGTAGTCTAGACTCAGCCAGAGCAATACGATCCGGATCATCATATATCTGACCCAGGGCTAAAAAGAATTCATCCACTGAGCGGAGGGGCCGTGCCCCCTCCGGTAGCGAAAAGGCCCAAGACTGAGCGTTACCCCTCAGCAGCGATACAATGATCCCCACCCTCCGTTCTTCATCACCAGAAGAATGGGGAAGAAGGCTAAAATGGAGTTTGCAAGCCTCTTTAAAACGCACAAAATTCTCACTACCCCAGAGAACGTATCCGGGAGCGAGATCTTGGGCTCAGCACAAACTCCATGAACGCAAGCTGAACCGGTCACTTGAAACTGAGAAAAAATCCTACGGAGATCAGCTACCTCCAATGAAAGACCCTGGAGGCGTTCAGCCAAAAGTGAAACCGGATCCATGCTTGAGACTGTTTTGGCGGCTGATAATGTCACGGATGGTGTACAGGAAACAAGACAATACCATATAAACAATGTCTCTCTGGATCCACAACTAAGGAACAAAGGGAGACCCCTGCAATAGACCTGCCGCTCTCCCTCACTGCTCAGCCTATGCGAACACCCCAAAGGTGGATGGCCGCATATCCACGTTCCTCGGCTATCTATTACCTGAAGTCCCTACAATAGTGAAGGGACACGACCACCGTCTCCCTACACTGACACGGAGGGAGTCAGGGTCACCTGGATCCAGAAAAGACAAAATCATAAATACATAAACAGCACTTATCTTGCAGACGACTGACGACTGGGGACTGGGAACTGGGAACAGCATGCACACACACTCCAGGAAGTTGTATCAGCCGCACACTACTGCATTATGGGGAGGAACTTAAAGGGTAGCAATCAGTCCAACTGCATGACAGCTGAGATAGACTAACGAGATGAGAAACTAAACCAAAACAAAGAAATTCAAGGAGGAGGATCTGAGAAGCTCCTGTGAGCGCTTCTCAGCTGTCTGGCTGTGACAGCGGGGATCCGGCCTGTCCTCGGTATTCGTGCAGAGATTTAGCTGGACAAATACCAGTTTGTCCATCCAAATCCCGGCACTAATACCATATCCCCACCGGTTCCCATTATAGTCAATGGGCTCTGGTGGAAAACATAGTATATAGTTATGCCTGATATGATGAACTCCAGCAGGCTGTTCCTCTACTGGAACAGTTTAGTGCTAGTGTGAAACAGGGCTAAGGCTCCAGCTACTACATTCTAGGACTTTGTGGAGTAGACAGAAGCTGTTTACTACCACTTCTGACTTTTTTTCTGTACATTCTTCAGTGAGCACTATACAGCGAATAGAGGAAGCGGCTGTGCTGCTTGTCTCAGTTACGATTACAGTCTTCGAAGACCTCGATCAGCTGTCTGTTTGCAGTGCCCCCAAAGTGGACTGTTTCCCACCATAACAGAGCGATAGATATAGATATATACACACACATACATATATATACACATGTACACACACACACACAAACACACACAGTACAGACTAAAAGTTTGGACACACCTCATTCAAAGAGTTTTCTTTATTTTCATGACTATGAAAATTGTAGATTCACACTGAAGGCATCAAAACTATGAATTAACACATGTGGAATTATATACATAACAAGCAAGTGTGAAACAACTGAAAATGTCATTCTAGGTTCTTCAAAGTAGCCACCTTTTGCTTTGATTACTGCTTTGCACACTCTTGGCATTCTCTTGATGAGCTTCAAGAGGTAGTCCCCTGAAATGGTTTTCACTTCACAGGTGTGCCCTGTCAGGTTTAATAAGTGGGATTTCTTGCCTTATAAATGGGGTTGGGACCATCAGTTGCGTTGAGGAGAAGTCAGGTGGATACACAGCTGATAGTCCTACTGAATAGACTGTTAGAATTTGTATTATGGCAAGAAAAAAGCAGCTAAGTAAAGAAAAACGAGTGGCCATCATTACTTTAAGAAATGAAGGTCAGTCAGTCAAAAAATTGGGAAAACTTTTAAAGTAAGGGCTATTTGACCATGAAGGAGAGTGATGGGGTGCTGCGCCAGATGACCTGGCCTCCACAGTCACCGGACCTGAACCCAATCGAGATGGTTTGGGGTGAGCTGGACCACAGAGTGAAGGCAAAAGGGCCAACAAGTGCTAAGCATCTCTGGGAACTCCTTCAAGGCTGTTGGAAGACCATTTCAGGGGACTACCTCTTGAAGCTCATCAAGAGAATGCCAAGAGTGTGCAAAGCAGTAATCAAAGCAAAAGGTGGCTACTTTGAAGAACCTAGAATATTACATTTTCAGTTTCACACTTGTTTGTTATGTACAGTACAGACCAAAAGTTTGGACACCTTCTCAAAGAGTTTTCTTTATTTTCATGAGTATGAAGGCATCAAAACTATGAATTAACACATGTGGAATTATATACATAACAAGCAAGTGTGAAACAACTGAAAATGTCATTCTAGGTTCTTCAAAGTAGCCACCTTTTGCTTTGATTATAGCAAAACAACCAACACCAAATTGAGAGCCTAGTTTAATAATTAATTTTGTATATTTCAAAAATGAAAAAAAGTTCTCAAAATACTTTAAAAATATATATAAAAAAAAAAAACACGTGAAAATTATCAAATTATTTTGATAGACCGAACTTTACTTGTTGAACTATGTGCACTGAATCACAAAACTGTATCTGGTCAGTAGGGCTTTACAGGCCTGGTCATTAAAGGGTTAAAAGGGAACGTGTCACCATGATCCTGGACTATTATCTGCAGCAATACATGAGTACTGCACATAAGGAGTCCAGATCACTTATTTTCCTACTGCCCACCATTCCCCCCACAGTCTGTGCTCAAACCTGCACTGAAATACACAGTCCATAATGGAGAGGACTACTGTACAGGCGCACATCAGTCCTGACAATTTACTTCAGTGCAGCTTAGAGCACTGACAGTTTGGGAATAAGGGGAAGCAGTAAATGAGGAGAGGATTATAAAAATAATCCCAACATACCAAGGTGGAATTACTGCTTTTTCAAACTGACAGTCTACAAATATACACTACACACTCTGTGTAATATATCCTCACTGGGAAACATGTTAGTGCTGTTTTATTTGTGCCACCCCTTAGGGATCAGGGCAATTTTCGTTTTGGCCCTTTGTTCTTTCCTTCCTGCCTTTACAAAGCCATCTGAGGCCTTATTTGGGGGTTAAGTTGCATTTTTTTAAATGACACCCATTTCATTCATCATTTCTTGTTTTGGAAAACGGGCAAAAATGCCTCATAGGGTAAAACTGAGAAAACAAAAATAAAATTTAGCCATTTGGGAGGTTTTATTTTTACAGCGTTCAATGTGCGCTAAAAATGACATTACACCCTTATTCCGCAGGTCAGTATGATTACAGCAAAACCCAATTTGTATAGTTTTAAGGCTACTTTCACACTAGCGTTTTTTACGGATCCGTTATGGATCTGCAAAAACGCTTCCGTTACAATACAACCGCATGCATCCGTCATGAACGGATCCGGTTGTATTAGGTCTTATATAGCCATGACGGATCAGTTTTCTATTGCGCTAGATTGTGTCAAAGAAAACGTTTGGCTCTGCTTCGTCAGGCATACAGCAAAATGCTGCAGGTAGCGTTTTGGTGTCCGCCTCCAGAGCGGAATGGTGACTGAACGGATGCAAACTGATGCATTCTGAGCGGATCCTTTTCCATTCAGAATGCATTAGGGCAAAACTGATCCATTTTGGACCGCTTGTGAGAGGCCTGAATGGATCTCACAAGTGGAAAGCCAAAAAACGCTAGAATTTTAAAAAGAAATAAAGCTTTAAATTAAAATCAATATAGTCTGAAACCTGTATTTTTGTTTATATTTTAGTCTTCAGAGCTTTTTTTTTGGGGGGGGGGTGATTGAGTTGGGGGAGATACGAGGAGATTTATATAAAATAAAAAAAATTGGTCATATTGATTTTGGTTTCTGTTACAGTGTTCACTGTGCATGATAAATATTTATATTTTAATAGTTTGACATTTTTATATACCGCAATACCAATTATGGAGGGGGGTCATTTATCAAATCTGAAATATGCCAAAATTAGGTGTATTTCAGGCACAGATTGTAACTTCTTCCCGCTCACACCAGGTCCAAAATTGTGAGCGTGGCGCAGGCAGGGAAGGGGATGGGCTGGCAGGCCAGTCTCATTTACCATTTCCTACTCCTGTTGTAGACATAGAAAATGGTCTAAATTTAAGACCGCTTGGAAGCTGGCTTACATTTAGAACTAGTGTAGGATCTGCCAAAGTTATGAAGAGGCCGGTGCCTCTTCATAACTTCAGCGGAAACAACACCAGCTTAGGACTTTATTAAGACCGGCATCTAAAATGCCAGTCTTAATAAATATGCTCAAAATATATAGGACGGCTCTGCCTCCTGATTTGGGACGGTCAGGTGCACCTATCTGATGTCGCACTCCAAGCACCGTATAATAATGTAAAAGTAAAGATGGGCACTCTAATATCCGGAACCACCGGGTGATAAATTTATTCACAATAGCGTTAATTCACAATAGCATTACTTGCATATAGTAACAGTTTCATAAAATATAGACAATAAATGAATTATCTAAAATAGGCCTAGCTAAATATCTAATACATATAAATAGCCGCTGTTGAAAAACCATTAGGGATAGGATTAATAGTCCGCTTCAAAGCCACTGAGGAAGAAGGTAGCCCAACCTTCGAAACGCGTCTGGCGTGGACGGATAGGACATTAACTCTGGCAGAAAACCGGCAGAACTAGATTCTCAATAATATGATTGTTATCTAGGAAAAAGCGCTTTTTCATTGAAAAATACCAGATCTACTGGCCACAGTCTGGGAACTCACGGACAGCAGAAAACCAGCTGGAATAATTAAATCAGCTGTCCGGAGCAGGGTGAAAACGCCCATTACAGACGAACTGAGACTCTGCCTAGGATTCAAACAGAGCGAAAGCTGTGAACCAGGACGGCTCTGGACAATTGCGACTAATACTGAGAGCGGACCACAGTGTCTAGATACACTAGCAAGGTACCTCTTTATTTCACACAGGAGGTAAGCCGCTTTTACAGTTTCGCTACAGACCGGATTACAGCATCAAGCGTGAGTACTATCATAAATAGCTATTATTGCTTGAATCTATAGTGGACTGTGGTAAGTGACCATTACTGGCGCAAATACCGACACTTACTGGTCGCTACACCAGCTACTATTGCTTAAATCGATGGTTGACTGCGGAAGGTGATTACTATTGGAGCAAATACTGACATTCAGAGACATCTGCTGCTGTTGTGGAATCACTACTATATTCACGTTGAATATCACCTACTAGCAACACCTTACAGTTTAAATTGACTTTTCCTTTTGTGCACAATTTTCAAGTGATCACTAATATTTTTTCTGACTATATTCTTAAGATTTGTCACTATATATATATCTCTTCATATTTTTTCTTGTGAGATACATCACCTAAAAGCAACATTGGCAGACGCCTATTGAATATTTATCCAAAGTACTCTACCATTACAATCAGAGGTTGTTTTATCAGCAGCGGACTATTAATCCTATCCCTAATGGTTTTTCAACAGCGGCTATTTATATGTATTAGATATTTAGCTAGGCCTATTTTAGATAATTCATTTATTGTCTATATTTTATGAAACTGTTACTATATGCAAGTAATGCTATTGTGAATTAACGCTATTGTGAATAAATTTATCACCCGGTGGTTCCGGATATTAGAGTGCCCATCTTTACTTTTACTTAATAAATATGCCCCTATGTTTTTTTTTTTATTATTTGTATATATAAAATTAGGAAAGGTGAGATTTAATTTTATAATTTTTCTAACTTCTTACTGTAATTTTTAGTCAAACAGAATAACAGAATCAGGCTACTTTCACACTTGCGTTCGGGGTTCTGCTTGTGAGTTCCGTTTGAAGGCTCTCACAAGCTGCCCCGAACGGATCCATACAGCCCCAATGCATTCTGAGTGGATAAGGATCCGCTCAGAATGCATCTGTTTGGCTCCGTTCCGCCTCCATTCCGCTCAGGAGGCGGACACCCGAACGCAGCTTGCAGCGTTTCGGTGACCGCCTGGCCGTGCGGAGCCAAACTGATCCGTCCTGACTTACAATGCAAGTCAATGGGGACGGATCCGTTTGACGTTGACTTTTAATGTAAAGTCAGGAGTCCCTAATAATATACCATCGGATCTGAGTTTTCTCCAATCCGATGGTATATTTTAACTTGAAGCGTCCCCATCACCATGGGAACGCCTCTATATTAGACTATACCATTGGATTTGAGTTAGATCGTGAAACTCAGATCCGACAGTATATTCTAACAGAGGCGTTCCCATGGTGATGGGGACACTTCAAGTTAGAATATACTAAGAACTGTGTACATAACTGCCCCCTGCTGCCTGGCAGCACCTGATCTCTTACAGGGGGCTGTAATCCGCACAATTAACCCCTCAGGTGCCGCACATGAGGGGTTAATTGTGCAGATCACAGCCCCCTGTGATCCGCACAGGGTGCTGCCAGGCAGCAGGGGCCAGGCAGCAGGGGCCAGACCCCCCCCTCCCCCCCCCCCAGTTTTAAATTCATTGGTGGCCAGTGCGGCCTCCCCTCCCTCCCCAGTATTATATTCATTGGTGGCCAGTGCGCCCCCCCCTCCCTCCCCAGTATTATATTCATTGGTGGCCAGTGCAGCCTCCCCTCTCCTCAACATGTTTGTATTTGGCAGCATAGCAGCCTGAGCTGTTGCTAGGCAGCTTGCTGTCAGGTGCATGCGGGTACACCTGGCAACCTGTCTTTATAGGTGTGCCTTTTGTACGTGTGCTGTGCACTTTCCCGGTGTGTTGTGCACGAGGTTGTGTGTGTGCATTGTGACACTTTAGGTCACTTGCGGTTGCCCCTAACAACGTAGTGTGTTGTATACATGTGGTGGCAGTGTCTCGGCCTTCTGGCTGTTTCCTAGGACAGGGTTGCCACGCATGTCGTTGCCTGCGGTAACAGCTGCAGTGTAATGTTTGTTTGGACACTTTCCCTTTAAGTGGCTTTTTCCCTTGCCTGGGGTAGGAAGGGTTAACTCCCTTCTTTGTGTGTGAACACTGGGTGTGTCTGTGTGTGGGTGAGGCCACGTGGGGCTATTTAGCTCCTGCTGGATGCCAGACTCTGAGGGGTAATTCAGCTATGGTTTGCTGGAGTCATCCTCCTGGTATTATACCATCTTCCAGTGAGGGCCACCCTTGTGGTCATAAAATCCTATGTATGATGTGAAGTTGATGTGTTTTCCTTTCCGTGTTTATTACAGCTATGGATGTCCTGGTTACCTGTGTGTTTTGTGGTGTGCTGTCTCCTTGGTGTTTATGTGGACAGCAATACTGGTGCATGGGTTCCAGTCAGCAAGGCTGTGGCAGGTAGGTTTGGAACTAGTGTTGTTCACCTGCCATATCCATATGTCTGTATGTGTTTCCCCTTCCTTGCAGCTTGGCCAGTGAGACTCCTGTTCCTCCATATCCGGGAGGAACAGGTCGTCTTACCCTGCTCCTAGTTCAGGGCCACCCTGAGTGCTAGTAGGGACCCCAAGGTTCCGGAGTATGAGCCCTCCTACCATCAGGGTCGGCTCATACAGTTAGGAGTCAGGGTCAGAGTTAGGGAGGTGACCTGCTCCCTAATTCTGTCGTCCTGGTCGAGCAGCGACCTAACATCTTCTGGTATCGCACGGCTGAGGGTTTTCCCCATCCTCAGCCGTCATACGCTGTCTGTGTCCGGCCGGGCGCTCCTCCTACTGGTAAGTGAAAGGTCTGTGCTATAAGCAATGCGCCGCACAGACCTTTCACTTACCAGTAGGAGGAGCGCCCGGCCAGACACAGACAGCGCAGGTAAGTATAATACTTCTAAAATTGCTAAGTAACCATGGCAGCCAGGACTGCAGTAGCGTCTTGGCTGCCATGGTAACCGACCGGAGCCCCAGTGATTAAACTGGGACTCCGATCGGAACTTTGTGAAAACTCAGATCTGAAAAAGCTGTTTATGCAGACTGATCCGTTCTGAACGGATGCAAGCGTTTGCATTATAGGTGCGGATCCGTCTGTGCAGATACCAGTCGGATCTGCACCAAACGCAAGTGTGAAAGTAGCCTAAAGTGGTCTTAAAAAGGCAGAAAATGCTGAAAACCCCAAATGCTGTTGCGTATTTCTAACCGGGGGAGCAGATCCTGCACATGTGATCCGTTGCTACCGATGTAACATGGTTAGCACTCCTTTTTTCTGAGATTTCTGAGCTTGGTTATCTAATCTAAGCAAACACCTTCAATTGCTTTTCAATGGGTTTTGTCTCAAGATAATGAAATGAGTTAAGAAATTTGAGTTAACAGCGGGTAACAGCAATCCCCAGCAAAAATGCATACAATGGAGGATGTCCGCAGCGGACCACATGTATCACAAAGACATCCTACACTGGATAGCCAAATGAGTGGATATGATTAGCTATATAAAACAGATTTACAAAAAATGGTGCACTACAATGGTAAATGCAATTGACAATATATGGCTAAACCCTCACACTGATTAAAATGAGACTTTTGCCAATATATTCTTATATCAAGAACATACCGGATCCTGTGCACCACGTCAAGGTATTTCAAAGTGGCACGGGACCGAACGCTAACCTACCTATGCCGTATGGGCAATTACAGGGGCATAAGGTAGGACACAGCAAACAACTCCCAGTTACCTCCAGCGTGAAATCACACATACAATGGGAGGGAGGAGGCTGTGAGTCCCACCTACCACTTACTCATTGGACTGCTGCCTTAAGACTACTTTAAGACTACTTTATTCTGTTATTCTGTTATTTTGTTTGTACATGCACGCCTGGATGTGTGGCAACTCCAGGTTTGAATGTGCTTTGATTTTGATCTATGGGTAACATTCAGGTGCACCTTTGAGGCCTGCGTCACACGAGTCAGTGGTAGGTGGGACTCACAACCTCCTCCCTCCTCCCATTGTATGTGTGATTTCACGCTGGAGGTAACTAACTGCCAATATGGCCCCTGTAACTGGCCATATGGCACAGGTAGGTTAGCGTTAGGTCCCGTGCCACTTTGAGATACCCCGACGGGGTGCGCAGGCTCCGGTATGTTCTTGATATAAGAATATATTGGCGAAAGTCTCATTTTAATATCAGTGTGAGGGTTTAGCCAATTGCATTTACCATTGTAGTGCACCATTTTTTGTAAATCTCTAATTTTTTTGTCCCCTTAGGGAATGTGTATGTGCAATCATCTGATCACTTGTACCACAGACTGCAATAGAATACTACTGCAGTCTATGGAATCTTGACAGGCTTCATATGAAGTCCTGCTTTAGGCAGGGGAAAACAGGCAGCTTACTATGGCAGGCCTGAGAGGCTTTCATCGGGCTGCCATAGTAGGTGATCGACAGGAGTAGTCAATCAGGACATCTGAGGGGTTAGAACACCAGAATTGGAATTCTCAGATCCATGTCATTGCTGTAGGTGTCAGCTGTATTAAACAGCCAGCACCTGCCACATATGGAGAATGCGCAGCTCGTTAACCCACTCTATGTCTCTTACATGCAAAAGATGCAATCAATGTAACTGGCAAGTAGTTAAATACTCTGAATGATGTGGTGGTGAGCTAATAGGGGTATGCTCCACAATCATTAAAAGGGATTGTCCAAGATAGGTAATAAATAAATAAATATCAGATCAATGGGTATCCCACTCCCAGCACCTCCGCCAATAAGCTGCAGTGAGCGCTGCAGCCTCATTCATCATTTGGTCCCATTAAAGTGAACTGAGCATCAGTACCAAGCACAGACACTACACAATGTATGGCACTGTGCTTGGTATGCTGTGAGAAGGTGACCGCGCTCAGAGTTGTGGCCTCTTTAAACTGCTGATTGGCAGGGGTAATGCAAGTTTGACCTCTGACAGCAGATATTGATAGCCTGTTCTCAGATTAGGTCATCATTATCAATCTTGGACAGCCTCTTTAAGGAGTTACAGTAATTGGTACAGTGGTGCTTGCAAGTTAGAATTGGCGGAGTCCAAACTTCCAGACTGATGAGCATTACCAACTTCTGAGGTCCTCAGAAATCTCTTCTTCAGGCCATAAAACACTGACATGTTGTGAAGATTCCCGTCCTTTAAATAAAAAAGGCGACCCACTCACACCTGTCATCCCCTTGAATAAAAAACACCTAAATAATTTAACACTTCCCCCTATAGGGAGTTTTTTTTTTTCTTCATTGTCGCATTCCAAGATCTGTAACTTTTATTTCTCCGTTTAATGTACCACAAAAACAAGCACTCCTAAGACTACAAGTTGTAATTTTTAATGGCACCATTGTGGGTACACAAATTACTAAGCTTTATTAACTCTTTATGGGCTGGATGGGGAAAAAAAAAATCAATACAGCATACATTTAAGCAAGTCGCTCGGCTAGCACTTAAGTTATGTAGAGGCCGACGCCTCTACATAACTAAGGCGCATCAAGTGCCAGTGCAGTGTTAAGACTGGCATCTAAAACGCCCGTCTTATATAAAAGACATATGGGGTCATTTATTGAGTATCACTGTTTAGTTTCAAATGATGTGAAACAAGTTGCAGTAACAACACGCACACATTATTTAAAGGGGTATTCCCATCTTAAACAATGGGGGCAAATCGCTAGGATCTGCCCCCATTGTCTGATAGGTGCAGGTCCGCACCTATATTGAGAACGGAGCAGGGAGCGCTGTGGCTGGAGGACCCCAGATTTCCCGGGGTCCGTCCACCACCAAGCACTAATCCCCGCCTCTCCCATAGAAGTGAATGGGAGCATGCCGTGCATGCGCGGCCCATGCTCCCATTCATTTCTATGGGCCCGACGGCAATAGCCAAGCCAGCTCTCTGCCATTTTCGGCGGCCCCATAGAAATGAATGTAGGGCGGGTGCGCATGCGCAGTGCGCTCTCCTTCACTTTCGGGGCTCTGTTATCGATATAGGTGCGGGTCCCAGTGGTGGAACCCAGACCTACAAGACAATGGGGTCATATCCTAGCGATATGCCCCCATTGTCTAAGATGAGAAAACCCCTTTAATTGTTGCTTCACCATGAAAAACCCTTTTTGGAATGAAGCCAAAAAACTGATCAATTCAAGTTCAGCTTCTGAAATCCTTGGCAATCAGATCATAGTGACACTTTTCCCTGGAATTTAAAAGGTTACGTACACCTTCCGAGGCAATTTATCTTTAGGATTGCGTTATAGGCCTAGTTCATACTTCAGTTATTTCCATCAGTTATTGTGAGCCAAAACCAGTAGTGAAGCCTACACATATATAGGTTATAAAGATCTACACCTCTTCTTGTGAGCCAAACCAGGTGCAGGTCAAAAGCACATAACTGATGGAAATAACAGAACAAAAAACTGAAATAGGAACTGAATCTTACTCATTTGAGGCTAAAAATCTTTTTTTTTCCAATTGGTCTGTAGTAAAAATATTGAGCCTATCACAAAGGGTTAACTTTTTGTTTCTAGCTGTGAACTTCCTACTTTTTATCTCTAAATTACTAGGTCATAAACACTAATTTAAGCCACATTCTAAAGAGAAGGATTGAGCTTTGATGAGTGTTTATAAGGTTTGAGAGCAGAGATAAGGAGCCCATCAGTTCCCTGTCTGACAAAGCAGAGAGAAAATTTCAGATTCTGCTAGTAGAGCATCTCAGCTCTGTACAGAGTAAAGGACTCCATGATTTTAATAAAGACCAATTGAAAAAATGCTTTTTAGCTTATGAGTAAAACAAACTAATAAAAAAAATATATATATTGTACCGAAGGTGTACATAGCCTTTAAGTTTACATGGTAGCAATCCAAAAAACCATCTATGATTTGTAATAAAAAAGACTGGGCCCAACAGAAAGGGCGTCACTGATTGTTATTGGCACACTGCTCTGGCTAATATAATTAGTTATGCATGGTGGGGGGGCAAAGTTGTTTGGAAACGCATTTTTTTTTAGTATGATGTTCAAATATGCCTTACCCCACTTACCTGGGTTTAAGGCTATACGTTTAGATGTATAGCCAGTGTCCACCAACACCCTCTGTGAGCATGCTGCTGTCTGCTCCACACTGTCCTGAAAATACACAATGTAAGATTGTAACAAATACAGAGACCTAAAAAAAAAATAAAAAAAAAAAATTGTCATCTAGAGTGTTGTGCCATATTATACATGGTGAAAAATGCCAGCAGTACTTTTCCCCACATAAAGGTACTTTCACACTTGCGTTGTTTGCCTGATCAGGCAGGCAGTTCAGGCAATGGAAC